>NC_091575.1:4587629-4590129 GCF_042767895.1 Penaeus vannamei | reverse complement strand
ATCGAAAACTGATCTGAGGATAGCATCGACTGAGAATTTTGTTTAATGATTTTCTGAGATCAAAACTAAGTGATTCCTCCAAATTTAAACCAATCATGTCTGACACTGCCACTCATCTACTGAAATTAGAAGATAAACTAAACAGACTCTTACGCTCGATAAGAACATCTATCGGAGAAATGACTTACAACCTCCTGACTATATCTGGCTCAAAACCTGGTCGCTTATATGGCCTTCCTAAAATTCATAAAATTGGTCAGCCTCTACGCCCCATCATCTCTGCCATTGGTACTTTCAATTACAATGTTGCAAAATTCTTAGTCCAAATAATAACCCCTCTAACCACCAATGAATATACCATAGAAAACTCCTTCTCTTTCATCAAAGAAATTAGTGACCTTAAACCACTACGGCCTGTCACAATGGCCAGTTTTGACATAGAGTCGTTATTCACTAATGTTCCCCTCAGTGAAACCACTGACATAATTTTAAACAAAACAACCTCCTCACTCTTAAACTCGTATGGCCTGAACAAGACGACATACAGGAAATTATTGGACATAACCGCACACAACCTTCAATGGCTCTATTTACACACAGGTAGACGGCGTAGCAATGGGATCACCACTTGGCCCTTGTTATGCCAATACTTTCCTTTGCCATCATGAACAAACATGGATGAATGACTGCCCTACTAATTTCAAACCTATTTTATATCACCGTTATATGGATGATACTTTTTTACTCTTTGACGACCCCTCTCACATTAATCCTTTCCTCTCATACTTGAACTCACAACACCCCAATATAAAATTCACTTGTGAGACTGAACAAAATAACAAACTATCATTTCTTGACACTTCCATAACTTTTCATAACAATTGTTTCTACACCAGTACCTACACGAAACCCACATTTACTGGCCTTGGGCTTCATTACCTCAGCTACATTCCTCACATTTACAAGTTAAACAGCCTCACAACACTTATCAACCGAGCTTATAACATTTGTTCAACTTGGGCTAGTTTTCATGACGAAGCTTCATTCTTAAATAAATACTTTACTACAAATGGGTATCCATCTTACCTATTTTATAAAGCCCTACGCAAATTTCTAAGTCAGAAATTCAACCCTAAACCTGCATCTGCCACAGTTAACAAAGACATTAAATATATAAAACTCCCATATATGGGCGGTCTTAGTTTTGATCTCAGAAAATCATTAAACAAAATTCTCAGTCGATGCTATCCTCAGATCAGTTTTCGATTCGTTTTTTACAATAATAACACCATTGGTAATTTCTTAAAAAAATAAAGAGATGTGTAACTCTGAACTATGTTCGAATGTGGTTTACCTGTTTACCTGTCCTAGCTGTCAGGCTAGGTATGTGGGATCCACCTCACGATGGCTCCGCCACCGCATTCTCGAATACAAAGGCAAGTCCATCAGGACAGGCCTGCAACTGAGTAAACCATCCTTCTCAGCAATCAGAGAGCATTCTCACCTCCACAATCACCCTTTCAGCAATACTGATTTCAAAATCTTGACCTCCCATCTTAACAGATTTGACCTCATCATAGCCGAGTCACTCCACATCCAAACAATGAAACCAGAGCTTAACAACACTGCCACTGTAACCACCCTGTTTACCATATAAACTATCAAAAGAACCCATAGCTTGGTTAGTACCTGTTACTGCTCACCAACTTGTTTTTACAATCTTTTGATATTGTTTTTCTATTATATTGTTTGTATGTTTTGTATTATAATTTGTTTGTATTTCTAAATTAATTTTTGTTGTGTTTTTTTTTTTGTTATAGCACTGATGATGGAGATTGCATCTCCGAAACGTATGCAATTGCAAAAATGAAGTTCTTCTCAGCCGTGTTGGTTTTCTTCTTCCTGATATTTATATATACATATACATATAAGTATATACATATACATATATATGTGTGTGTGTGTGTGTGTGTGTGTGTGTGTGTGTGTGTGTGTGTGTGTGTGTATATATATATATATATATATATATATATATATATATATATATATATATATATATATATATATATATATACATATCTGTATATATATTTATTTATTTACTTATATATATATATGAATATATATATATATATATATATATATATATATGTATATATATATATACATATATATATATATATATATATATATATATATATATATATATATATATATATATATATATATATATATATGTATATACATTTATAAACATATATATATATATATATATATATATATATATATATATATGTATATATATATATATATATATATATATATTTAATATATATATATATATATATATATATATATATATATATATATATATTTATATACATATATATATATATATATATATATATATATATATATATATATGTATATACATTTATAAACATATATATATATATATATGTATTTAAAAAAAATTATATATATATATATTTATTTATTT
>NC_091575.1:4564450-4574450 GCF_042767895.1 Penaeus vannamei | reverse complement strand
GCGCACACGAACTAGATGCGGTGCCGATAACCTACAATAACCTAGGATTTTTAAGGTACTAACCTGATTGATTAATGCCACTAATTAGTAGGGAGGGTGCTCCTTTGCCACAGAATGTTAAGGAGGCAGGGTGCGTCCGGCAGGAGGTCCTAGGCCGGAGGATACAGCTTTCTCCCGACGGAGGAGGCCGTGGCGGAAGCACATCTCTAGCATTTTTTCCTGGCTAGTTGCAATTTCGCGCAGGAAATCCGTCTCCGAATACGAGCACCCTCCACACTCGGCCATCGCGGCGGCTATGACTGCCTTCTGAACGCGACGGTTATTTCGGTTAGGAATACGAATGTCGTTATTCCAGAGGAAGGGAAAATCGACCTTGAGGCCATCGGTGTAACATCGAAAGAGGCGCAAAACCCGCCTACGAGGGCGGGCCACCCTGTTCATCCTGATTTTACTACAATCGTCTATATACATTGCTGACTATGCCAAGGTTAATATGCTGATTCAGTGGGAAACTTACAAGGTAATTGTAATATTACGCCCGCCGGTCCGACATCGACGATGATTGTGTAACGCTCTAGCCTGCCGGGAATACGTGGTGGAGGTTTTGTTTACTCGGCGGGGGTTGGGGGGCGGCAACCCCCCGAAAGGGGGGTCGCAGGGGGCACAGCCCCCTGCAATGGTTATTTTCACTGTGCGTTATATTATTAGTGTTACTTCTTGTAAAAGTGGTCAATGTAAGATAAGGTAAAAATTTTCTTACATTGACCACTTTTACAAGAAGTACAGGCAAAAACTGCAAAAACGCTCTCGATCAAGTTGCAGATATTTTATTTTTCTACAAAATGAGCCATATGTTAATTTTGGACATATGGTGTGCCCGGAATCCTTTGACCCACCCCTAAAGGTGGAGTTCTGAGATATCGGCATTTTATGTTTCTTCATCTTTCCAAGGCTATCTTGATATCAACAAAACAAGGCATAAGATTAATCTTCCTACACCATAATCCTCTATCATCTACCTGCATTCCGAAGTCTTGCGGACATTGCCAGCACGTAACGGTTTCTCTAAATATTACGTATAGTGCGGAGTGGTGGCAGTGATTTGGGGGTCTATAGGCCTACATTGACAATTTTAAAAATTTCTCAAAAATCCAAAAAAAATCATACAGCCATTCTGATTTCACGTTAATAGAACTATCTTTCTACTTTTATATGCAGAAGCCATTTTTGAGAAGTTGACCTTACTTTTTTCTTGGTGAATATTTTCCGAAGGTGACTATTTTAACACCCTAATAGGAGATTTTGAAAACATATGTCACTTTTACAAGAACCACGTGAAAATATTGCAAATCCTCATGGCAGTATGTAATAGAACTATTATTCAGCTACAAAATGAGCCATAATACTTTAAAATCGGACCGAATATACGTGTGCTATGCGTAAAAATATGACGGACCTAAAAATCGCGATCTTATTCCTTTTTATTATGTTTACATTTTATATGACAAATCATGTACAGAATACTTGTATTTGATATAATTATCTATCATTTACCTATTATTGATGTTCTAATAGAGTTTTACAACGATAATATTTGTCGAAAGAATAACTTTTCTCCAGTCGGACGGGTACCAAACGTATACTTTTCCCCGTGTGGCCGGGCCGTCCTGGACCATGAAAATCGTCTTTTTAAATCTGTGGAATAACTCTACGGGGTCACGTAGCCAAATTTCACTAGTGCTGCAGGGCGAGAGCCTGCTGCAGATGCACCGAGCTTCGTCCCATCCTGCTTCAGGTGTGGGAAGACAGGTGTCACTGCCTGGCACTGGGGGTGCACAGCCCTCCCTGCTCTGGCACCTCCCCCCCCCTCCTGTGGCCGCAGCACCGACCGCGAGTGCCCAGCGCGGCCCTCCCTGCCCTGGCCCCTCCCCCCCACCCCCTGTGGCCCCGGCACCGACCGCGAGTGACCAGCGCGGCCCTCCTAACCCAACCCGCGGCCAGCGTGCCGGGGGAGTGCCCAGCCGTGCCGTGTGTGACGTCACCAGCCGCAGAGACTTCCCGGGGCTGTCGGCGAGTGGGGATGCAGAGGTAGCCGAACTACGCGACACGGTTGCGTTGTTGAAGGAGCAGGTTGACAAGATGATGCTAATCATCACAGAGCTCAAGACCGCGACCCCCCTCCCCCCCCCAGGCGCCCGCCGAGGCGCCCTCGGGCAGGGATGACCGCAGGCCTGGCCGGGGAATCCCCCGCAAAACCATGTGGAAGAAGTGACGTCACGCCAGCTGACCATAGTGACATAAATGTGCAGGAGCTTTTAAAGGAAATCAAAGCTCTGAGACAAGAAAACAATAACTTGAGACAGAACAAGGAAAAAATGAACAGGGACTGTCATTGCCGAGATACTAGTGCTGCTATTAGTGTTAAAGAAACGAGCGAGCAGATACGATGTCATGACATCAGTGCTGATAACCAGAGTGGGCGTGTCAGCGCTGACAGCAGCGACGAACACTACCACGATCCCTGCGGCACCGAGTTAGACGAGGAGTCCAGTGACGTCACCAGCCCACCAGGTACACCCGGCACAACAACCGAGGGGACTGTGCTAAGAAGTGGGACAAAGCTAAGACCTAATATTTGACATGGTTAAAAGTACTTTTAAGCTTAGGACAATCATCTGTAATAGAATGTACATTATTCATGAAGTTATATGTTTCTTATGTGAACCTAAATTCCGTAATATCAATGGATATAAGCGCATGAAGTACAGATTACATAATAATACACTACTCACATATGGATAGACACACAATTAAATTCATATCATGGAATATGCGTAGTATTAAACCTAGGCTGAGTGACCTAGAGTTTTATATTCGTAAATATAATATTGATGTGATTTGCGTGCAAGAACCTTTTGCTGCTGCTGCTAAAATGAAAATTGCACCTTCAATTAAGGGATATCATTCTTATGTGAATACAGCCATGACTGGATTGTTGACATATGTGAAGGTAACATTGCCACATAAATTAGTTAAAAAATCCGAGAACACTGATGTTCAATTTCATCATTTAAAAATTCAGACTGCCTCTGGGTATTTTTCACTATATAATATATATGCCAGATCGTCAAAATTTCTGGCTGTTTCTTTACCCAATTTTCACAACCAAGGCACGTTATGCATGGGCGACCTTAATGCAAGGCACCCACACTTTGGAGACAGCCAGCGTAATAGTAATGGGGAAGAATTCAAACATTTCATTAATAGTAGATCACTAACAGTATATGACACAGAAATAGAAATTCATTTGGGAGGTGGCAGGTTAGATTATGTATTTGGCAAAAATCTAGTTCATGGTAATGTCTGTACTTCACTGGTACGAGAATTAGTTAGTGACCACTTTGCAATCCGGTCTGTTCACGAAAACTCTCGAAGAAAAAGAGCCCCCAAGCCCCCCATGCTCCGAGGTGGATCAATGACCCAATTCTAGCCAAGGAACATCAACGAGTTCAGGAGCTTGCCAATTGCTATAAAGACAACAAGACGTCAGACAATCTTATTCAGTTTCTTAAAGCCAATAAAGAATTCAGAGAACTAAAAACTGAGATTCGTAGTAAACACTGGGAACAATTTTTGCAAAGCATCAATAGTCAAACTTCCATGGCTGATGTATGGAAAAAGATTAATAAGCTGACAGGTAAAGCTCCCACAACACCGCAGTTTCACAGCCCACAAGAACAGGCTAATATGCTACTGGAGCAGTGGGCTGAAAACTCTCAGCTGAGCTCACTTCCACAAGGGATAAAAGACCATCTCGACAAGTCAAAAATAGATAGGAAATTCAATATAGCAGTAGCCTGTGCTGCTATTGACCCATCCGACTTTGCCGAAATAACCGAGTGGGAACTGAGAAATGCCCTTGTGAAAGGCAAGGCAACAGCCCCTGGCGAGGATGGCTTTACTTACAGTGTTTTTCGCCTCATTGCGCAGGTGCCAGGCAACCCACTCTTACACCTGTATAGACTCAGCCTATCACAAGGAATCCTCCCAAGCTCCTGGACTAAAAGTTTAATCATCCCTATACCCAAATCCAACACTGACAAATACAGACCAATTTCCTTGACCTCCTGTCTGTGCAAAGTACTTGAGAGAATAATTCTGAACAGACTCATGTACCGTATACATGCTAAGTTATCCCCCAGACTGTATGGATTTCTCCCAGGACGTAGCAGTCAGCATTGTTTTGCAGAATACTTAACAAACTCAATACCAGGCATGCAAACCGTATTTCTTGATCTTCAATCTGCCTTTGATATTGCAAACAGAGAAATGATCCTTGAGCAACTAGCTAGCTTTGGTATTCAGGGAAAACTGTTAACATGGATTCAAATGTATCTATCCAATCGATCGGCTCAGGTTTTCTTCAGGGGTGTTAAGAGTACTCATGCAAAAGTGTTTGAACTCGGCACACCTCAGGGAGGCGTACTTAGTCCCATGCTATTTAACATCCTAATGCATAGATTACTAGGCGATATACCACTTGAGGGCAGTGACTCCATTATTTGCTATGCCGATGATATTTGCATTAAATCCTCATCCGAGGAGAGAATGCAACAGATCCTTGATGTGCTTTCAGCAAGGGCTACAGAGTGTGGCTTGATAATATCGACTGAAAAAACCAAGGCACTTAACCCTAAAACAATCCCTCTGCCAAGGTTTCACATCAATGACGTTGAGCTAGATCTCTGTCACCAATACAAATATCTCGGGGTGGCTGTTAATGATGCAGAGTTCATACAAAACCTGAAGAAAAGGCTGTGGGAACGTCTGAAGCCACTTAGGACACTTGTCGGCAAAGACCATGGTATTAATGTCAATATTGCTAGACTCTTTTACCTGTCATACATACGGTCGGTCATAGATTATCATGCATTGCACCTAGTATTATACAAGGAATCAGAGTTGGCTAGTTTAGAAATTGTACAAAATGAGGCCATGAGGCTTATTCTCGGCGCCCCTAAGACAACGAGAATTGTGAATATGAGATCAGAACTTAATTTGCCGTCTGTCTATGAAAGAATATTATACATAAACACCACATTTAGCGTCAAAGCAATAAGAGAACCCCTCTATTGTACAGAGTTCCAAAGACAACTAAAACATAGAATAGTGGAGCTAACTTTGAATGGCAACATCGATTCAAATTCAAATCCATGGCAACAAGTAACATGTAAGCACTTGTCTCAGCTGAACATATCCATAACTAAGACCCTACATGGACGTTCTGCTCCACCGTGGAAAATGTCGGACCTAAGTGTATTTTATACGACTGCCCCCCAAAAAGACAGTGTCCCCCCTGCTGTACTTAAGCAGTATGCTTTAGCAATTATCAATGAGCACCTTGATGCTATGCCCAATGCGTATGAATGCTACACTGATGGATCCTTGCAGTCTGGGAGTAGAGCAGGATGCGCTTTTGTCGTATATAAAAACAATATTTTGCAGCACCAGGATTGTAGGCGGGTTCATGACTGGGCTAGCACTACGCAAACTGAGTTGGCAGGAATGCTCATAGCCACCGAATTTCTATTAAGTCAAGGCTCAGGAGTCACAGAGTGCTCTCCAGGCATTGAACACACTAGACAAAGGTGCAGGAAATATTGCAAATGACATAAGGATAAATGTGTATCGTGCAAAAGAACGAGGCCATGATATACGTTTTGTGTGGATACCATCGCATGTTGGAATCCCCAGGCATGATCATGCTGACCGCCTAGCAAAATCAGCATGTGACAAGCAAAGTGTTGATATAGATCTTGGAGTACCTCTTGCTAGGATTTTACACATAATTAAAACTTCCTTCAAAGAGGACTTGTCTGACTTGATTAATTCTCAACGGCCTGAAAGCTGTAGCATAAAGCACTATGACAGGTTTATGCAAGATGTTTTCATCTATGGTTTATACAAAACAAGAACAAGACAGTGTGATATTGTGACCGCAAGAATCAGGCTGGGATATAGATTGTACTGGCAGGTCAGTACAGCCTGTAATGTTGAAGAAACGAAGTGTAAATTATGCAATGAAGAATATAAGCGACCACTTGTACATTATATCTCAGAGTGCCATGTAATACAGCCTTTCAGACCACCTAGCATGAGGTATGGAGAACTATGTAACTACTTCATATCATCTGATGTCTTGGAAGATATAATTATGTTATATCCTAAATTTGGAATGAAGTATCACATGACCACATATCAAATGTTACATTGCCTTTCCACGCCCAAGCCGTATGCCGGCTTGACAGATGAGTAGATAAATTACTGATCGTTCTTTTCCTTTAAATGATATATTTTACACCGTAATAATTTTATGATATAGATTTATTCTGTAATACTATTATATAATGCTTTGACCATGTACCAAATGTACTACAGCTTGCCCATGCCTGTGCAGTTAGCCAGGGTGGTAAATAAAGGACTAAACTAAAAAGACCCCTTGGAAAGACGAAAAACGATTACATGGCGATGTGAATGTATGTATATAAGGTATATGAGCACATATAGATAATTTTCGTGTACCCTATGACCTTTTGTTTATTTATATTGTTACTTCCGTTTGTTTCTTTGTTTGTTTGTTGATCGTTTATTTGTTATTTTTTTGTTTGTTAGTTTGTGTTTTCCAATATTTCTAAAAGTTATGAACACATTTTAACGAGATTTTGGTAATTTTCTATATTACGTCCGCATAACCGATATCGACGATTTTCGTATCGTTGGGTTCCTCTCACTCTCCACATTGCAAATATATAGGTTCTATTGTGCGGAAACCCCCCCGTTAGCGACAAACTTGGCCCCGATAGCAGGGGAGGGCATGAAAGGTTCCAGGGAAAATGCGGGGTTAAATAACACTAATAATATAACGCACAGTGAAAATAACCATGGTTATTCACATAATTTTTCATTGCAGGGGGCTGTGACCCCTGTGCCGCCCCCAACCCCCGCCGAGGAAACAAAACCTCCACCACGTATTCCCGGCAGGCTAGAGCGTTACACAATCATCGTCGATGTCGGACCGGCGGGCGTAATATTACAATTACCTCATAAGATTCCCACTAAATCAGCATATTAACCTTGGCATAGTCAGCATTGTATATAGACGATTGTAGTAAAATCAGGATGAACAGCGTGGCCCGCCCTCGTAGGCGGGTTTTGCGCCTCTTTCGATGTTACACCGATGGCCTCAAGGTCGATTTTCCCTTCCTCTGGAATAACGACATTCGTATTCCTAACCGAAATAACCGTCGCGTTCAGAAGGCAGTCATAGCCGCCGCGATGGCCGAGTGTGGAGGGTGCTCGTATTCGGAGACGGATTTCCTGCGCGAAATTGCAACTAGCCAGGAAAAAATGCTAGAGATGTGCTTCCGCCACGGCCTCCTCCGTCGGGAGAAAGCTGTATCCTCCGGCCTAGGACCTCCTGCCGGACGCACCCTGCCTCCTTAACATTCTGTGGCAAAGGAGCACCCTCCCTACTAATTAGTGGCATTAATCAATCAGGTTAGTACCTTAAAAATCCTAGGTTATTGTAGGTTATCGGCACCGCATCTAGTTCGTGTGCGCTCTATCCTGCCGTGAATACGTGGTGGAGGTTTCGTTTCCTCGGCGGGGGTTGGGAGGCATAATATAGAAAATTACCGAGATTTTAACCAAAGGTGAGTTTAAACCTAACATGGACGCCTATTGCAGTTTGGTGATGCGGACCATGGCTTGGATCCAGGATTTTTTTTTCTAACTCGAAAAGTTATTAACAGATTTGAATAAAATTTTAACCTGAGGTTTGTCTTAGCCTAATAAATATTCCATACAATTTTGGTGGTGATCCTGAATATTTGGCAAAACTACCCCCCATGGGTGGGTGGGGGGAGGAGGTTTGCATTTTCGAAATGTTTTGCTTAAAGATCAAAGTAACTAGGTATGATGAAAACATAAAGAAAAGAAAATACACCAAATGAAAAACATGTTTAGTTATTTATATGGAAAATTTCTTCATTTTCGTTTTTTGGATGCTTGCCGGATTTTTTTAATTATTCCGAAAAAAGAAGGTTGGTCTCATCTTATTTGAAATTTGATAAGCTTTCAGAAAATAACTTCATATTTTTATTATCTCTAATCATTGCGTCACAATTACCGATTTTCTAAGGTAACATCAAAAAATAATATTTCGGTCGACATCGAAAATCGCTGCTACCACCTAAAAAATAACGGTCGGGCCTTGAAATTTTCAGGGGAGAACCGGGGGCCTAGAAACTCCTTGAAAATGCATTAAAGTCAATTTCGGCAAGAGGGGCGAAAATCGCCGAAAAATCACCAGAAGGTCCCCTTAAGATGCGAAACCTTTCGAAAGGTTTCGCCAGGTGAAAAATTTCCCCTGCGTGGGACTGCATTAGTCACCCCTGTGCCCGTTTTCTGTTGCCCACTTTTAATTGTTTTAATTACCACCTGTTAATTTTTACTAGTTCTTTTTTTTTGTTTGATATATTTATTTTGTGTTTTAAGATTCTCGTTTTATCCTTGAGCCCTAATTTCAGTTTTGTAGTGAATTAACTTATTTCGCGGTGTCAGTGACATGACACGTCATTTTCTGCCAAGTCATTTTTTAAAAGTTTTATTTTAACTCTCCTGTCATTAGTTTTAAATACTTATCTTGTCGTTTTATATTATTCCCTTGTATTTTTATTTATTACTGGAGTCTTTCTGGTCTTTATGTATGTTTTAGTTTGATTTTCATTGATGTACGTATATTTTTCTTATTTGGTATTCTTATGGTGTTTTAGTTTGTTTTTATGTGTATGTTTTAGTATCTTATGTTTTATCATGTATTCTGATTAAATTGGATTTTATTTGTAATTTTTTCTGGAAATGATTCGTTTTTTTGTGACGTCACTAGTCTATGACTGCCCGCGCCCCATGACAATAAACAGTGTCAACTGGAATTTTGTGTGTTTTGGATTACCCTCTTCTCTGCTGAACATCACCAAAGGTTGTACCAGCCCATTCCTGTTACTTGCCTAGGTTTTATTTATGCTGGACGTTAATGTGTGTGAATCAATAAGGCATTGGTTACTTAAATATTACGTTTCCCAAGTATACCAGTAGTCAGTAACTGTCATGTTGTCACGTTCCACATGTTTTTTCCATTGCTGAGCCTCTTCAAGGAAGTATTCCATTCACTGCTAAGTTCATTTGATTTTATTTATCTCTTTTGATGAAGGTTTCAGTGAGTTTTATGTTGTTTTAATCCAATGCCCATTATTTTATTGTATCGTACTTCTTTTACGTGTCCTTTATCTGTGTTTTACGTCTTTCACTTCTGCTTTTACTATTTTATTTCTTTTACTTCTGTTTTTACTGTTTTATTGCTTTTACTTCTGCTTTTACTGTTTTATTGCTTTTACTTCTGTTTTTAGTCTTTCATTTCTTACTGAATCTTTTCTTTTACGATTTCAGTTACGTTTTAGTATTATTTTTAACTAATACTTACCTGTTTTCGTTTTTATTTCTGCTTTATTCAATGTTAGAGATAGTTATACATGAAGTGAAAATAATGAAATATGAAAAATTTATTAATCATTATCATTAGTAATTCTATTATTCTTAGTATCATTATTGTTATCATTACAGCTGTTGTGATTTATATTGTTAAAATCATTTTTATTATTATTACTTAATATTATTTTTTATTATCATTATTATTGTTATTGCTATTTCTATCATTATTATTTTTGTTATTATCATTATTAATATTTATTATTATTATTATTATTATTATTATTATTATTATATTATTGTTATTATTACCATTGCTATTATAATTATTCTCATAATTATTATTTTAGTGCATATTTTACTAATACTGTTATTATTTATTTTATTGTTATTGAAATTCCTTTCCATCATTATTCTTCATTATCATTATCATTACCGTTACTGTTATTGTTAT
>NC_091575.1:4551950-4554450 GCF_042767895.1 Penaeus vannamei | reverse complement strand
ATGCCCTTGGAATGTAGTCGCTCATTTCCCGCGTGTTCCCTAGCGACCACGATGACTTCTCGGACTCGAAGGCGACTTCCTGTGGTCTCCTTCTCGGGCTCCTGGGCGACTTCCTTGGTCTCCTTCTTCTCGGGCTCTTCGGCGACTTCCTGGGTCTCCTTCTCGGGCTCCTGGGCGACTTCCTGGTCTCCTTCTCGGGCTCCTGGGCGACTTCCTGGGTCTCCTTCGGGCTCGGAAGGTGACTTCCGGGGCCTCCTTCTCGGGCTCTTCGCCGACTTCCTGGGTCTCCTTCTCGGGCCCCGGGGCGACTTCCTGGGTCTCCTTCTCGGGCTCTTTCTGGGCGACTTCCGTGGGTCCTCCCAGTTCGGGCTCCTCCTCCTTGGCGATTCCGTGGCTCTTCACTTTTCTGCTCCTCTTCTCTAGCTCGATGTGGCTCTGTTCGGGCTCCTCCTCCTGGGCGACCTCCGTGGCTCCTTCCACAGTTCGGGCTCCTCCTCTGGCGACTCCTGGCTCTTCTCAGTTCGGGCTCCTCCTCCTGGGGCCTCCGTGGCTCCTTCCAGTTCGGGCTCCTCCTCCTGGGCGACCTCCGTGGCTCCTTCCAGTTCGGGCTCCTCCTGGGCGAGCTCCGTGGCTCCTTCCACCAGTTCGGGCTCCTCCTCCTGGGCGACCTCCGTGGCTCCTTCCAGTTCGGGCTCCTCCTGGGCGACCTCCGTGGCTCCTTCCACCAGTTCGGGCTCCTCCTCCTGGGCGACCTCCGTGGCTCCTTCCACCAGTTCGGGCTCCTCCTCCTGGGCGACCTCCGTGGCTCCTTCCAGTTCGGGCTCCTCCTCCTGGGCGACCTCCGTGGCTCCTTCCAGTTCGGGCTCCTCCTGGGCGACCTCCGGGTCTCCTTCCCCAGTTCGGGCTCTTCCTCCTGGGCGAGTTCCGTGCGTCCTTCCAGTTCGGGCTCCTCCTCCTGGGCGACTTCCGTGACTCCTTCCAGTTCGGGCTCCTCCTCGGCGACCTCTGTGGCTCCTTCCAGTTCGGGCTCCTCCTCCTGGGTTATAACTATGAAGCTGATGTTGCACGTAGTTCCGGCTTCACTTTACCGCACCAGATACTAAAGTGGCTCTAAGCTCTGATGCGTGGTACTCCTCCTAGGCGACCTCAGTGGCTCCTTCCAAGTTCGGGCTCCTTCTGGGCGACCTCCGTGGCTCCTTCCAGTTCGGGCTCCTCCTCCTGGGCGACCTCCGTGGCTCCTTCCACAGTTCGGGCTCCTCCTCCTGGGCGACCTCCGTGGCTCCTTCCACCGTTCGGGCTCCTCCTCCTGGGAGGCCTCTGCGGTTCCTTCTGAACAGTTCTGGGCTCCTTCTCCCGGGCGACCTCCGTGGCTCCTTCCACCAGTTCGGGCTTCTCCTCCTGGGCGACCTCCGTGGCTCCTTCCACCAGTTCGCCAAGCTCCTCCTCCTGGGCGACCTCCGTGGCTCCTTCCAGTTCGGGCTCCTCCTGGGCGACCTCCGCGGCTCCTTCCAGACGCGCCCCTCCTCCTGGGCGACCTCCGTGGCTCCTTCCACCAGTTCGGGCTCCTCCTCCCGGGCGACCTCCGTGGCTCCTTCCACCAGTTCGGGCTCCTCCTCCTAGGCGACCTCCGTGGCTCCTTCCACCAGTTCGGGCTCCTCCTCCCGGGAGCACCTCCGTGGCTCCTTCCACCAGTTCGGGCTCCTCCTCCTGGGCGGCCTCCGTGGCTCCTTCCAGTTCGGGCTCCTCCTCCTGGGCGACCTCCGTGGCTCCTTCCACCAGTTCGGGCTCCTCCTCCTGGGCGACCTCCGTGGCTCCTTCCACCAGTTCGGGCTCCTCCTCCTGGGCGACCTCCGTGGCTCTTTCCACCAGTTCGGGCTCCTCCTCCTGGGCGACCTCCGTGGCTCCTTCCACCAGTTCGGGTTCCTCCTCCTGGGCGACCTCCGTGGCTCCTTCCACCAGTTCGGGCTCCTCCTCCTGGGCGACCTCCGTGGCTCCTTCCAGTTCGGGATCCTCCTCCTGGGCGACCTCCGTGGCTCCTTCCAGTTCGGGCTCTTCCTCCGGGGCGACCTCCGTGGCTCCTTCCAGTTCGGACTCCTCCAAGACCTCCAGGCTCCTTCCAGTTCGGACTCCTCCTCCAAGGCGACCTGCGTGGCTCCTTCCAGTTCGGACTCCTCCTCCTGGGCAACCTCCGTGGCATTCCTTCCACGTTCGGGGCTCCTCCTCCAAGAGAACTATGAAGCCGGATGCACGGTCTAAGTTCACTCCTCTACTGCACCAGATACCAAAGCTCCTAAGCCTTCGATAGACGGTACTGTGATGGCTAACTCCGTGGCTCCTTCCAGATCTGACTCCTCCTGGGCGACCTCCGTAGCTCCTTCCAGTTCGGGCTCCTGACCTCCTGGGCGACCTCCGTGGCTCCTTCCACCAGTTCGGACTCCTCCTCCTGGGCGACCTCCGTGGCTCCTTCCAGTTCGGGCTCCTCCTCCCAAGCGACCTCAGT
>NC_091575.1:4531950-4536950 GCF_042767895.1 Penaeus vannamei | reverse complement strand
AACGCAATTATTTTGTGCCTAGCACGTGAAATATTATTGGAACTCGATCGAGAAACTCGGGCAGGCCTACCCATCCCTAAAGGCATTCCCTAATTTTAATATAAGTTTCAAATATCAAAAATGCCCCCTGAGTTTTTCATATAGCAGCTAATTACAAACTTAAAATTAATAAGCGACTTTAAAATGAATCTGTTAATATAAAAAATGGAATACATTGTTTTTTTTTTAGAAAAACTACAATCAACCCTTCAGAGTTTTACCGGCTAAACGTCAACACTGCTTGCCGCAGATCACGATATTTGAGCTTTAATTCGCCTTTTCTCGTAATGCTGGCGTTGACACCTTCTGCTGTCGTCTGGAAAATCAGTTTGAATACGGCAAGTTACTCACTGTATATGAAATAACCTAATTTACGAAAAATAAGCTCTGATTAAAGGTGTTTATAGCCCTCCTGACATTCCAATCAGTACTGTTTTTAGACAAAATTATTACAAATATCAAGACATTTATTTAAATAAATTACATGTACTTTTGAAAATATTATTTAAATATGACCATAGTTTCTCTCCCTCCCTCCCCCTCTCTCTCTCTCTCTCTCTCTCTCTCTCTCTCTCTCTCTCTCTCTCCCTCTCTCTCTCTCTCTCTCTCTCTCCCTCCCTCCCTCCCTCCCTCCCTCCCTCCCTCCTCCCTCCCCCCCCTCTCTCTCACTCACTCACTCACACCCTCTCCCCATCCACCTCCCCCTCTCTCCCTCTGTGTGTGTATTTATCTATCCATGTATCTTCATTTTTACTTTTTTCTTGGGTACAGGCTCCAGTCATGTATGCATTAATGCAGCTTAATGAAATGGAGCCAGTTGAGCAATTGGATGCAGTCAGGCACCAGCGTATAGTTCTGGAGGATCGTGCAGACCATTTTGTATCCCTCTCGGATGAGTTTATGGAACGCTACAGGCTGACCAAGGACTGCACAAAACTTCTTCTTGACAAGATTAATCAAGGGTTGCCACGAGGAGGAAATATGAATGGTAGGCATTACTCATTCTAATTGAAAAATGATGTATATAATTTAACTTTTGTACAATTTACTAATAGTTAGCCATAATAAAATATGCATTACTATTGAATATGCAATATGCATGATTTACATGTTATATATACATACAGTGAACCCTCGCTATAACGCGGTTCACCTTTCACGTTCTCGTTGCTTCACTCATTTGCATTGTGCATTGTGTTCTGCATTCTGATTGGCTGAACAGTCTCTCCACTTCTTCTCTACTTGTATGTCAATAATGTTACGGTTTAATACGTACATGTACATAATACAGCTTGCCAAATTTAAGTTTGCAAATTTTCTCTAAAATCCATGAAGCCTTCAGTTCGTATTGATGATTAAAATTATTATTTTACAGTACAGTAGTTATTTGTAAACAACGTTTATACAGTACTTTTATTTGTTAAACAAATGCTTGGGCCTGTAAAAAGGTTTGGTCTTTGGTTTCAGTGTATTGTAGAGTATTTCATTGTATAATAATTGTTAAAAAAATAAAGGTTACTACTTCACGGATTTCGTCTATCACGGGTTCTTTTTGGAACGTAACTCCTGCGAAAAACGAGGGTTCACTATGTATATGTATATGTATATGTATATATATATATATATATATATATATATATATATATATATATATATATATATATATATATATATACATACATATACACATATACATATACTTACAAATATGTGTACAGAGAGAGAGAGAGAGAGAGAGAGAAAGAGAGAGAAGAAACTTACATTACACAGCATTTCATTTTTGCTCCAACAGGTTTAAGTGTTCCACCTCAGCTTCAGCTCCTGGTATGTTTGCGTTATCTGGCAACTGGAAGCTTCCAACTGAGAATGGCAGATTGCTCACAAATGTCAAAAACCTCTGTGTGCAAGTTTGTTGGTCTGACTGCCAGAGCTATTGCGTCCCTAGCCTCAGAATACATCAAGTTCCCGGATGCAAGAAAAGTGGTTGCAAACATCCAGAAGTTCCAGATGATAGCAGGGATGCCTGGAGTTATTGGCTGTGTAGATGGATCACATATTCCCATCAGAGGACCAGGAGGAAATGATGCAGAACTCTACCGCTGCCGAAAAGGATACTTTTCTATCAGTATGCAGGATATATGTGATGCAGATTTAAAGTTCATGAACATTATTGCTAGCTGGCCAGGCAGTGTGCATGACAGCAGAATTTTTGAAAATTCTCATGTGTGCCATATCCTCGAGCAAGGAAATCATCCTGGATACTTGCTTGGAGACAGTGGGCACCCTTGTCGTAGCTGCCTTTGAACACCTGTCCAGGGACCTACAACTGACGAAGAGAGGCGCTACAACACAGCTCACACAAAGACCAGAAATGTAATTGAACGCGCCTTTGGAGTTCTGAAAAGACGCTTTGCTTGCCTCAGCCAGCCTGTTCGTACAAAGCTGGAAACTACAAAAAAAATCATAATGGCCTGTACAGTTCTACACACCATAGCCATCCTCCATGAAACAGACCCACCAGACATTGGAGAGACTGATGAGTCACATGAACGTCTTGATGTTCAAGAGGTTCATGCAAATACTGCAAATGGTGCCTTTTATGTAAGGAACAATGTAATACATAGATGGTTTTAGATTAATTTTATGTTTCAAATCTGTAATACTGTCATATTTATTTATTTCCCTTTATTTACGTGTTTGTAATATGGTATATTCATTACCAACTTCAAATAACGGCAAGATGTTTTATTGTTTTGTAATATGGTATATTAATTACCTTCAAATAACAGGGCAAGATGTTTTATTGTTTTGTAATATGGTATATTCATTACACTCAAATAACAGGGAAAGATATTTTATTGTTTTGCAATATGGTATATTCATTACCAACTTCAAATAATAGGGCAAGATATTTTATTGTTTTAAAGTTTCTAGTATCAGGAAGGTTTTTTAATATATTTTTTTTCTAATGAAACTTTTTTTGTATGTTATAAATCTGTTTCTTTATTTGATTTTTGTATTACTATTGTCTTTAAATAATTCAGTCCACTATTGCTTATTGATAGTTTACTTTAATATTTACTACCATGTTATTTTTTAATGTTTTTTTTTTAAATAAAAAACATTGAATTAAACCATAGTTTATTGTTTCACCTTGACTGCAGGTCTATTTCACTACATACTAGTTTAATAAGGATATACATCTTTATAAAGGTTATAAATATGGTCTACATGAAAATGGTAATCATAAAAATACATTATGATATCTGTAAGAATTAGAAGAAAATAAAAACTCTATTCCTGGAAGGGTACAAGTCAAAATCGGCTCTTCAGTATCATTACAATATTTGGTTTTGTATCAGTAATAAAATAAAATAGACTAATCCATATCACAGTAAGTTATATACAACATCACAGCAGCAAATCAACAAGATATCTCGGTACTATAAGCAAAGTACTCGCATCTAAATACCAAAACAAAATTAATTCCTTAGGAAATAATTCACATATTTACTAGATATCACAGGAGTAAAATTGCAAGTTTACTCGGTATCACAGAACAAACGTAAAATTAACAAAATATCCATTCAGTGTCAAAAATAAACAAAAATATTACCTTTCTTCAAATTTGGTTTTCATGAGGGCTCTTGCTTCCTTCAGAAATGATACCACTTTGTCAGCCACCCGCTTGGAGTCATTCGCAATAGAGGCAAAGGCATGTTGTGCTTCCCTGGCAGCTTCCCTAACAGCACTGCATGTCTCTCTAAGCTGGTGCTGAGTTTCTTCTGTTAGGCCCAGCTGTGCTTTATGCAGTTCCTCCTGACGGCTATTGGTGTTAGCATAGCACTTTTTCCTGTCGGTGCTAAGTTTTCTTTTTTTGCCCTCTCTCGGCTGTGAAGTGGAAGGAGAAACTTTAGGAGGCAATGGTCTTGGATCTGGTGTAGGTGTGGGAGAAGGTACACCTGATGAAGGATTAGAAGGACCTGGAGATGGAGATGGTGGAGATGCTGTGAATATGTCTGGTAATGCTGGAGGGTCCTCAACATTCTCTGCATCTATCCATTCTGAAATGCAACAGTAACATGTTATTTTTATTAATAAAATTAATAATCCAAATGCTCCTATTTGCACTAAGCTATTTCAAAATGTTATTGACACACGTCAATGTCGAAGATGCTGCAACATTTTATGTCTTCTTGATTAAGTATTTTAATTAATTTTTGTATTTCACACAGGCAACATATTCTTATGATATGCTGATGACCAAAAAATATGACATATCTTACCTATATCCTTCTGTAAAATCAGAATATCTGGCTGGCTGACAGCACTGTCATACTGCTTCTCAGCGTATACTAGTTCATTTTCCATTAAAAGAGAAGCAGCAACAGCGAGTGGACTGTATCTGGGTGGCGTTGGTGGAGGACCACCTCCTGTAGCAGACCGTTTGCGGATGTAAACGCTGTGTTCTTTCTTCACCCTGTTAATCAGAAAATCAGCATTAGGGTTAGATAAAGTATTAGAAAAGCCCCATAAATAAATATATACATAAATCATTCAGATAACCACAAGAAAGTATGATAAACATAAGAAGAAAAGTTTTGCAAGGAGGATGGGAGTTTATGATGTAATTCAGTTTTAGGAGTAATTCATATGTATAAGTATGGCTGTTGCACTCACTGGTAATTAATATAATACAATTATTTATATCTAGTATACACAATTAATTACCTAATGTTCCTATTACTTATACATTAGTGAAAAAAAACAATTATTCAAAAAATAATCAGAAAAAGTTTTTTTGTGAAAAATATATTTCAGTGGTTTTAAATATCAAGGCCACATTCCTTCCCCTATGGCCTTAGGTTGATCTAAACCTCCATCATTAAATTATTATTTTCATGAAAATGTATTTGTTTAACCTGAACTGCGTATTTTGAGAAACTAATTCAAATGTAATG
>NC_091575.1:4526950-4529450 GCF_042767895.1 Penaeus vannamei | reverse complement strand
TATCATAACCTGGTGTGTTGAAATTCCGGCAGGCAGACGGTACGGACACGCTCTTAGCCACACAACTTCTAGTTTTGCTTCTTCATAGTGCTTTTTTCACTTCGTTTTTTGAAAAATTAATGAATTCGTACATCATTTCCACTCACGCTAATAACGAGCCATCTGCGAGCGACGGTTTGTTTTCACCCAAGTGGAATGGCGACTCCGAATCGTGACGTCACACCGAATCGGTCTATTAAGACAGAACAGTTGGACGAACAAACAAACAAAGTTAGATCAGGGGGTCAGGCAGATTGTGGGCGGGACGGAGGCATGGAGGAGAACTATGAGGATGGGAGAAGTCGACGAAGAAGGAGGAGGAGAAGAAGAAGAAGCAGAAGAGGAAGAAGGAGGACATAAAAAGAAGAAAGAAAAAGAAAGGAAATAATAGGAGTCAAAATGTCAAGGTAGGTAGTTTGTACAGAATTTATGCCGAGAGATATGTTTCATAACAATATATATATATATTTTTTTAAGATATGGATAGAAATATCATAGTAGTGATTTAATGTTAAAAAAAATGAATGCTGAACATCAAAGATTATATTACACTATGGTAAAGTATTGTTATGAAAGGTGTTTTAAAACAAATACTTCAACGGTCATTTAGCATTGTATGGAAGTGAAAGGGGTAGAAAGAGATAAAGGAAATATATAGGGAGAGAGAGAGAGAGAGGGGGGGTGAGTGAGAGGGGGAAAAAGAGCATTACTAACATCAGATCCATGTGATTGATGTGCGTTGGGTGAAATTCTACTTCTGTTTCACATTAGCCTTGAAAAATTTGACGTATTCATTGCATTGTTTTACCCATGTTTAAGACTGTTGATTTAAATGCATGGTTATTTAGAGAGCAGTCTGAACGATTATACCGTTGCAACAGATTTTTCGAGATTGTGGTGTGCCCGACGGGAAAGTTAAATGACTGTTCCGTGTTTGTCTTCAATGTGTGACGTATAGGTTTGTCCGTTTCTGTAACGACTCCATTTTGTTTCACCTCTATATTGGTGTATCCTTGGTTCCTAAAAGTTCTGCTGGCATCGTAAAGTAAACTGTCATTTTATTAAGGGTTGATCAAGGCTCGTGTTCAGTTTTCAATTGAAAATGGCAACTGTTGACTTAATTGAACTTGTAAAACATGCCAAGGAAGCAGGTCTTCCTCCAGCTGATATTAATGCCCTAGTTGCAAAGGAGGAAGAGAGGTACGCTAAAGAGCTAGAAAGACAGGAGAGACAGATGGAGAGAGAGAGGAACGACAGAAAGAACGAGATTTTAAGCGGATAGAGTTAGAAGCGATAGAAGCAGATAAGAAAAGAGCGCATGAGCTAGAGCTTGCTAAGCTGAATGTTTCCGCGTCGGAGAACCAAAGTCATACTGGCAAAGTAGAGTTCCCGGGTTTAAAATTGCCTTGCTTTAACGATGGCAAGGCGAGATTAACACGACTGCATTCATTCATCACTCATCCGTCACCACACTTGGACCATACAAAACTTACAAAATTATCACTTCATCCTCCATTTGCGTATCTTACCACCCAGCACGGCCGGCCACTTTCTCCGATGATCTCTTCGCATTACAATTTCTTGAGTGAAAATAAAGAGAAAATGATTTGTAGCATGCATATACGACCTCGATTGACTACCTTTCCAAAGGATCCTACTCACTGCGCCACTTTGTCCGGGGGTTTGGCTTAATTTCTGTATGGTTTCTTATTCACTCCTTTGTTCTCTTTAGTTATCCTTTTTTTTTTGGGAATGGGTCAATCGAGGTTTGAAAGAAAGCGGCGTATATAACAGATTGCTCACTGTATTATTCAAACCTAAGATACATTTTCACAAAATAATGGAACAAAACAACACAAAAAAGAAGAATTCCTGGAACAAGAATAAGTAGCTTCCTATTCAATTACACACAAATACAATTTTCTGTTAAATATCCAGGGAATGCACACTGTATAAACGATATGAATCTCTTTCTTGCCCTACGAACGGATATTTGTCCATGAACAAGTGGCTTCCTCTCTGCTGTGGGACAAATAGCGATGAAGTGGATATCTCTCATAGAGGCTGTAAAATAAAACCAGGTTGAAGTCAATCACTTACACACATATATCACTTATCACATACCCTTTTCTGAGGGTAGAATTAGAGTTGTAATTTATAATACAGAAAGCACATAAAAATTCCAAAAATAATGTAATTACTTACATGAAGTGAATAGGTGAAGAGACTGGAGCCAAGTGGCAGGTCGTGCTGTCGTGGTTGCTGACGTCACACCTTCTGTTCTCGTCTGCTCAGTGAACCCATCTAATATAAAATACACGCAAATGGGTCGATCTACCCGAATCCTCACACACTCAATTACTCTATTTGCATACTTTACAGTTAAACCATCACTAACTTTTACAGTAGAAAGAGAGAGAGAGAGAGAGAGAGAGAGAGAGAGAGATATATATATATATAT
>NC_091575.1:4501950-4504450 GCF_042767895.1 Penaeus vannamei | reverse complement strand
TCACAGCTTAGGAGCGAGAGCCAACAGCCGAATCCATTGGGAAAACAGCGCAATAAAGTGCTAATATATATCCCTTGTGGCCAGAGAAAGGGGAGAAGGGGAGACTTTAATATTTTTTTTTTTTTTTTTTTTTTTTTTAGCTTGTAATACTTTTTTGGGGGGGGAGTTGGGGGGGAGGGGTTGGGAGGGGTTGGGGGGGGGATGAGTGGAAGGGGGTGGTATTTCATCGGTCGTTGATGTCTCTGTCGATTTTTCGTGATCCTTTTTTTTTTCTCTCTCTATCTATTTCGTCCTCTCTCTCTCTTTTCTTTCTTTCTCTCTCTCTCTCTCTTTCTTTCTTTTCTCTCTTTTTTTTTCTCTCTCTCCTTCCTTCCTCTCTCTCTTTCTTTTCTTCAATTTTTATACCAGGGAATCTATATGTTATTCTCTTTGTTTATCAGGTTAAAGAAGTGTGGCTATAACATCTACTTTAAAACCAGCCTGAATTTCCGTATGAACTTTTATGATAGAACTCTATCTACAAAGCATTTGAAAGTCTGAACGGTACATGCAAATGAAATATGATTGTTGTTGATGTCATTCTAAAAACACATATCTACAAATAAAATGTCTCTGGAAATGAGACGTGCTCGCCGTGGGAGTGCTGAGGGCAGCTGGGTTCTGCTGCGTTGCCCTTGTCCGACGGGCGCTTCGTCGTGGCTGCTGTTTGACTGGCGCCAGGTGAGGGATGTTTAAGTGCTGCGCCTTCTACAGAAGCGTAAGTCCTGCTCCATCTCTCCGACGCTGAAGTTCGTCAGTATTTATGTCAGCTTTATTAGAAGTTCTACCGATGAGTGTGACTGCTCTGTCTTGAAGAGAGTGAGAGTCAAGGAGAGTGAGATGCGTTTGAGATGCTCCGTTCCATGCCAGGAAGGAGTATTCCAGTGCTGGGCGTACTTGTGACTTGTAGAGCTGTAGAGCATCTTCTGGAGATAGGAGATGGGGAATCCTCCTTAGTGCGTTCAGCTTCTGTGTGGCTTTGCGAGCCAGGCTTTCAATGTGTTGGCCAAAGTTCAGATTTATAGTAGAAAGTAACTCCCGAGTATGTTGATGGGATCTTGCTCTTGTAAATGGCGTTCTTGCATGGAGAGAGACTCGTGTCTTACGGTGCTTTCCCTGCTCGATATAATGAAGGGCTGGCAGCAAATTTTATCTTCCAACAGGAACCCCAATTTCATACAATATCAATAATTCTTTGGAGTCTTTAGAGTGCTTGCGTTGTCATTGGAGAAGCTCAGGTAAATAGTGAGGTCATCTGCATACGCCACTGCCTCTGGGATCTGTTGGATTAAGTCATCAGAAAATATATTTCTCATTAATGGTCCTAGGAAGCTGCCTCGTGGGACACCTGCTTTAACAGGGTATCTTTCAGATTCTTCGCCTTCTACAACCACAGTGATGCTTCTATCAATGAGGTAGTCTTTTAATAGTGTCAGAAAGTTTCCCTCTATCCCTAGGCTCTTGATTATGTCAGACGGTATCGAATGTACATGATATGTCCAATGTAATGAACCGGGTATCGTATCCACTGTCTTGGTTTTGACTGCATTTGTGTGAGAGAAGCAGTAAGAAAAGCCATACTGACGTGAAGAAAGCAATCAGTTCCTTTCGAGGTGCTCACACAACTCTTGTACAATGAACTCTTCAAAGAGAAGGGAAATTGGTCGATAATCATTAGGTGTCGATTTGGAATCCTCTCTGTGGACTGGTACAATCCCTGCAGATTTCCAAATAGAGGGCCAGCATGTCTTTGAGAAGCACTCTGTGAAGATGACGAGTGTTAGAGGAAAGGCCACTTCAACAGCACATGTACGGAGATGTGAGCTAACTTTTGCCAGAATACGCTGAACATTTCATACTTGGATGTTCAAGTAATTCAGCTTCTTGTTGGTTCGTTTCAGTAGATTGGGAACAGGAATTTTGGGGTCTAAGATTGTCATTTATTTTGTAAAATGTAGAGCATTCGCATCCACCTCTAACCTCCTCCTCCTCCAGCCTCACCCTCATCTCCCACATCCTGCTCCAACCTTCTCCTCTTCCTCTTCCACCTCTCCTCTTCCTCTTCCTCCTCCACCTCCTCCTCCTCCTCTTCTTCTTCTTCCTCTTCTTCTTCTTCTTCCTCTTCTTCTTCTTCTTCCTCCTCCTCTTCCTCTTCCTCCACCCTCCTTCTCCTCCTCCACTTCTCTTCCTCTTCCTCCACCCTCCTCCTCCTCCTCCACCTCTCCTCCCTTAATAAAGACATCAATTTCAGCGCTTGATTTGCAGAAACCAGTTCAAGTGTAAACAGCTTTTGATAAGCAGGTTCAACATCCCCCCCCCCCTCCCTGCTCTTTCTCTCTGCCTCTTACTCCTTCGGTCCGACTCCCTTCCCTCATCTCCTTCTCTTCTTATCATTTTGTCATTTTTTTCTCTTCTTTTGTTCTTCTCTTTCTACTCTTTTCCTTTCTTATCTTTACGCTTC
>NC_091575.1:4489450-4494450 GCF_042767895.1 Penaeus vannamei | reverse complement strand
CCTACGCCCTCTCTGCTTCTCGCCTCTCCCTTCTTCCTATCTATCTCTCCTCCTTCTAGATCTTCTCTCTTTCTCTTCCCTCTCTGTTTTCTTTTCCCTCTTATTTCCTTGCCATTCTTCTCCCCTCTCTCTATTCCTTCCTATTCTCTTCCCCAACTCCTCTTTCTCTCTTTTGCTTCTTCCTCCCTCCTCCTCTTTATCTCCACTTTGTTCCCTTTCCTCTCCTTATTCCCCTGGTCCCATTCCTTCATCTTTCCCCCTCCTTCTCCTCACCCACTTCCTCATCTCTCTTTCCTCACCTCTTTCACCTCCCCCCAACTCTTTTCCCCTTCCCCATCCCCTCTTACTCCTTCCCCATCCATCCCTTACCCTCTCCCCCTCCCCCTCTCTCTCCTCTCCCCCTCCTACTCTCTCCTCTCTCCCCCTCCACCTCCCCTCCCCATCCCCTCCCCTCCCTCTCCCCCTCCCCCCTCTCCCCCACATTAATCCCCCGAACTTAGCGATCGGGGAAAAATAATAATGGCATTACCCGGAGCCCCAAAGGCCCGTGATCGCCGGTTCGAACCCGAGCACCTGACAAGCATTATAGATTCTTGGGGTTTTTGTTTCGGAAATTATATGCGGATAAATCTCTCCTTGAATAAACAAAGGGAGGGTCTCGGTGGCGGGAGGGGTGGGGAGGGAGGGGAGGGGGGAGGGGAGGGGAGGGGGGGGTAGGGAGGAGGGAGGGAGGGAGGGAAGGGAAGGGGGGAGGAGGTTCAAAATGAGGGGAAGGGGTTCAAAAATGAGGGGGAGGGAGGGAAAGAAGGGGAGGGGGGAGGGAGGGAGGGAGGTAGAGCGTAGGTGGGTGGGGTTTCAAAATGAGGAGGGAGGGAAGGGTGGTGGGAGGGAGGGAGGGAAGGGAAGGGGGAGGGGTTCAAAATGAGGGAGGAGGGACAGGGGTAGGGGGAGGGGTTTAAAAATGAAGGGGAGAGAGGAGGGGAAGAGGGAAGGGAAGAGGGTAGGTGGGTGGGGTTCAAAATGAGGGGGAGGGAAGGGTGGGGGGAGGGGTTCAAATTGAGGGAGGAGGGAAGGAGAGAGGGAAGGGTAGGGGTTCAAAATGAGGGGGAAGGAAGGAAGGGAGGGGGAGAGGGTAAAGGCCCAAAATGAGAGTGAAGGAGGGAGGGGGTAAGGGGAGAGTAGTTCAAAATAAAAGGGAGGAGAGAAGGAAATAACATAAAGAGGAAGGGGTAGGGAAGAAGTGAATAGAGAGGGAAGAAGTTAAAATAAAGTGAGGAAGAGGAGGAAACAAGAGAGAGAAAGAAAGGGAGAATGAAGAGCAAGGGGGAAGAAAGAGGGAGAATGAAGAACAAGGGAGAGAAAGAGGAAAGAGGAGGCAACAAGGAAGAGAAAGAGGGAGAATGAGGACAAGGGAGAAGAAGGAGGGAGAATGGAGACAAGGGGGAAGAAAGAGGGAATAATCAAAATAAAGGGAAAGAACGGGAGGGGGAAGGGAGTTACAATAAGGAAGAAAGACGAAAAAAGGGGTAAGAGGGACTTGGACCTGAAATAAGGGGGAAGGTCGTGGGGGAGATAAAGAAAGTGGGGGAAAGGGGGGAAAGGGAGGTTAAAATAGGCACAAGAAGAGGGTGAAATAAGGGGAAGAAGAAAGAGGGTTCAAATACGGGAGAGAAGAGGAAGAAGAGAGGAGAGAAGGAGGAGGAAAAGGAGGAAGAGAAGGAGGAAGAGGAGAAGGAGGAGGAGGACGGTTAGGAAGAAGAGGGAGAAGAGAAGGAGGAAGAGGAAGGAGAAGAATAAGAAAAATGATAATGATAATAATGATAATAATAACAATAGTGATAATAATGACAATGATATTAATAATAATGATGATAATAATAATAGTAATAATAATGATATTAATAATGTTGATAATAATAATGATAAAAATAGTTATCAAAATAATGATGATGATAATAATAATAACAATAACAATGATAACAATAATAATAATAATGATAATGATAATAAGACGAAGAAGAGGAGAAGGAGGAGGAGGATTAAATATCATTTCTTTTCTTGCTCTTCCTCCTCTTCCCTTTTTCTCCCCATCTCCCCATCTTCCCCCCACCTATCACCTCCTATTCCTACAAATTCCCTTTAACCCAACCCCCCTTCACCCCCACCCTCCTCCCCCAGTCATCAGCACCCCCTCCCCCCCACCCTCGCTCCTTCCCCTTAAGTCTTACACTCTTTCCTATGCCCTTTTAAATCCCATTATTCTCCTCCCTTTAACTCCCCCCTTCGTTATCTTTACCTCCTCTTGCCCCCACATTCTTTTAGCCCTCCTACTTACCCCCACACTCCTCACTCCTCCCCATATGCTAATTACCCACACTCCATTCCTAGTCTTTGATTAACCATTTAACCCTCACATCCTCTCGCTATTTGTTTAACCCCTCCTCTGCTCCACACACTCCCCTACCCCCTACCCAATTACATTTTCTTTAATTCCTATACCCCACTCATTCACCCCATCGCCCCTTCCTTAAATCCTACACCCCCACTCACTCTTACTCCCACTCGCCCCTTCCTTAAGTCGTACACCCCACTCACTCACCCCGTCACCCCTTCCTTAAATCCTACCCCCCACTAAAGCACATGATCACCATTTCCATCCTACTTATCACCCCTTTCTACTCACCTCGTCACCCCATCTTTCATTCCCTTCACTCCTACTCAACCCCCTCTTCACACCCCTACACACCCCTCCCCTCCCCCCCTCCCTCCCTCCCCCACCTTCCTTAAAAAAAACACACCTCTCCCCACGCCCCACCCACTCTCCCCTACGCGCCCCTCCCCACTCCCACCCAATCATCCCCACCCCCATCCCCACTCTCACCCCCCACCCCAACCTATCAACCCCCACCCCAACCCCCACCCATCTTCATCTGTTCATGCCCATCAGTTTACCCAGAATGACGTCACGACCACACGTCCGCACGACCTTCCAGACTTACAGGAAAGGGTCTTTGCTGGAGAGGAGGTCGTCCTTGGGGAGGGGGTCGTTCTTGGGGAAGGGGTCGTTCTTGGGGAGGGGTCGTTCTTGGGGAGGGGTCGTTCTTGGGGAGGGGGTCGTTCTTGGGGAGGGGGTCGTTCTTGGGGAAGAGGTCGTTCTTGGGGAAGAGGTCGTTCTTGGGGAGGGGGTCGTTCTTGGGGAGGGGGTCGTCCTTGGGGAGGGGGTCGCTGTTGAGGAGGTCGTCCTTGGGAAGGGAGGTCCGTTCTTGGGGAAGGGGTCGTTCTTGGGGAAGGGGGTCGTCCTTGGGGAGGGGGTCGTTCATGGGGAGGGGATCGTTCTTGGGGAGGGGGTCGTTCTTGGGGAAGGGATCGTTCTTGGGGAAGGGGTCGCTGTTGAGGAGGTCGTCCTTGGGAAGGAGGTCGTTCTTGGGGAAGGGGTCGTCCTTGGGGAGGGGGTCGCTGTTGAGGAGGTCGTCCTTGGGAAGGAGGTCGTTCTTGGGGAAGGGGTCGTTCTTGGGAAAGGGGTCGTTCTTGGGGAAGGGGTCGTTCTTGGGAAAGGGGTCGTTCTTGGGGAAGGGGTCGTTCTTGGGGAAGGGATCGTTCTTGGGGAAGGGGGTCGTCCTTTGGGGGAGGGGGTCGCTGTTGAGGAGGTCGTCCTTGGGAAGGAGATCGTTCTTGGGGAAGGGGTCGTTCTTAGGGAAGGGGGTCGTCCTTGGGGAGGGGGTCGTCCTTAGAGGGGAGGGGGTCGTTCTTGGGGAGGGGATCGTTCTTGGGGAAGGGGGTCTGTCCTTGGGGAGAGGGGGGCCTTCTTTGGGGAGGGAGTCGATCCTTGTGGGAGGGGGTCGTTCTTGGGGAGGGGGTCGTTCTTGGGGAGGGGGTCGCTGTTGAGGAGGTCGTCCGTGGGGAAGGATGGGTCTGTTCTTGGGGGAAGGGGTCGTTCTTGGGGAAGGGGGCCAGTCCTTGGGGGAGGGGGTCGTCCTTAGGGGAGGGGGTCGTTCTTGGGGAGGGGGTCGTTCTTGGGGAGGGAGTCGTCCTTGGGGAGGGGGTCGTTCTTTCTGGGGAGGGGGTCGTTCTTGGGGAAGGGGTCGTTCTTGGGAAAGGGGTCGTTCTTGGGGAAGGGGGTCGTCCTTAGGGGAGGGGGTCGCTGTTGAGGAGGTCGTCCTTGGGAAGGAGATCGTTCTTGGGGAAGGGGTCGTTCTTAGGGAAGGGGGTCGTCCTTGGGGAGGGGGTCTTGTCCTTGAGGGAGGGGGTCGTCCCTTGGGGAGGAGGTCGTCCTTAGGGGAGGGGGTCGTTCTTGGGGGAGGGGGTCGTTCTTGGGGAGGGAGGTCGTCCTTGGGGAGGGGGTCGTCCTTGGGGAGGGGGTCGTTCTTGGGGAGGAGGTCGTCCTTGGGGAGGGGGTCGTTCTTGGGGAGGGGGTCGTTGTTGACAGGTACGACTTCCCTGGGGGTTGGGGAAGAGAGGGGGAGGGAGGGGTTAGGGTGGGGAGGAAAGGGGAAAAGGGAGGATGTAGGGAAGAAGGGAGGAGGAAGGAGGAATAATAGAGAGAGTAAGAGGGGAGAAAGGAGAGAGAGAAGAGGGGAGAATGCATGATAAAGAAGAGAAGAAGGAAAGTTGAAGGAGAAGAGGGTGAGAGGGGATAAAGGAAGGGTAGTGAGGGAAAGGAGAGGAGGAGGGATAGAGGAGATAGGGAGAGGGGGAGGAATGAAAGAAAGAGGATGGGAGGAAGGAGGAAGGCGAGGAAGGGAAAGAGAAGAAGAAATTTGAGAAGGGAGAAGAAGGAATAAAAGGAAAGAGGGAGAGGTGGAATAAGGGAGGTGGGAGAGGATGGGCTAAAAGGGAAGAGGGAGAGGTAGGAAGAGAAAAGGGGGAAACGAAGATGGTGGATGCGAAAAGGGGGAAAATAAGAGGTGAGAAAAGGGGAAAGGAAGAAGGTGATGAAATAAGAAATTAAAAGGATGAAAGTAAAAGAAAATGAGAAGAATATAAAAAAAAAGGAAATTTAA
>NC_091575.1:4462070-4469570 GCF_042767895.1 Penaeus vannamei | reverse complement strand
TAGCTTACGAATTATATTACCCAGTGGTTCATATTTAGTTGTTTATAATGATTTAATGGCTTTAAGTGAACTTAAAGAATCGAAAAAAATCACTATTCTATCGTGGGACGTCGATAGTGCAAAGTCAATAGCTTTATCAATAGTAAAAACTCCAGTAATAAATATCGATGTATGATTCGGTAGTCTGAAACTTAGGTCGTCTTCTGTAGCGTCCTTAACTCTTAATATTGAATTTAGTTTAATCCTAATCCACCGTGTCCGTACCGAAGACGACACTCTCCGCTGCCAGACGGCGCGACAATAATGATCAGTAAAAACTGTCGTACTCACTATTCTATCACCACCGTGTAAACATGGAGAGAAGAGAAATGTCGCGCGTGAAATTCGCTCTTCTGGGAGATTTCATGTTTTATTTTTTTCTTTCTTTTTGTAATGTCGTTTTTGGTAATCCATATTTAAGAAACTATTCAAGACATCACTTAGGTTTCAAAATATCTATTATATTTAATGTGTATTTCATGAAACTGAGACTCTTACTAATGTTTTCATAATGCTAATTATCTTATGCCTTTTTTATCTCTGCACTGATTTGCCTCCTAATTGTTTATAGTTTTCTGTAAATAATCATATAAACTTCTCAGATGCTTCTGAAGACCAACGTTTCCTTCCCTTCATCCCAGTCGTACCTACATGATTGAAGACAAGGCATTAAAAAAATATTCATATTATTAATCAATTCTTTATGCCTCCCAATGTTCTCAAAATTGTAAACTAAGACTAGCATTATATCTAAGTAAGAAAGTTCGTACCTCGATTTTCTGTACACATTTCTTCAAGATTATCTGTTTCAAATATGATTTGTTTGGAATCTTAAGTTAATGGACTGTCTCTTTAAATTTCTATCAATTCTTGTGATGTTCCTGGTCTGTGATATAGTGATGGTTCTGCCCACTGTTGTTGATGTGAAGATCCTGGTCTCGTATTTCTGGGCGTATGGGAATAGGTTTTGCAAATCTAAAGGGTGGGAGTTGAGGTATGTTGAGGGAGTTGAGGTATATCTTCTTATTGCTGAACAATCTGTGGTATTTTGAAACATTTCTGTGCAATGTTCTCTTCACACATAACTGTTGCATGTTGTGTAGGGTTGCGTTTGGAGCAAGTCTATTCAACATTCACCCTTCATGTCCCTACACATATATAGAAGACAGTATTAAAGATATTACCTAAAGATTTGCAGTCCGATAAAAAATTTATTTGGATAAATAAACCTTGCTATTTGCATTCAGACATTGCATTGTTAAAAGATTTTTCTGACAACTGATATTCATCTGTCATTGGAGAAAAGGTGATTGTTATAGAAAGTTATAGTCAGTCACTCAAGATGCAGTTTGATCTTCATATGATAATTACGAAGCACAAGTAGGCTTACTTATAAGGGAAACATGATTATTTATGAAATATTCTATTTTTTCATGATAATTGTCTTATATTTATAGTAGTAAAATGGGTAACAAAACTGCTCTAACAACTATAAAACCAATCTTTATTTCAATGACACTCAAGTACAAAAATGACATTCATCAATTAATATCCATCGCGCAGTTTCCTCGGACAGCTCTTTGCTGCGTTGAATCGTGTTGGAGGAGGGAAACATGGTTTCTTCAGGCTGCTGTTCAGGAGGTCAATAGAAAAGTATACTTGTTAATTTTGTTGTAAAGTAGTTGAGAAAAATTCAGTACATAATTTTTCTTTGAAACACTGGCTCATATTTGATTTAAAACGTCAACTTGTGTGACCCTGACCATATAATTTTTATTTCACTAACCTGGAAATATGAGTTCCATGCCCGCAGCCTCTGAACTTCAAAGATTCCTTGTGGGATTATATTGGTTTTTATATTCATTACCATAAGTTATTTCCTTTATCAGAATATCTGATCATTTGTGTAAATATATACAATTTCATTTTCATAATAAATACCACGTATGGAAATTCTAAGACGATCGATGTTATTGCCGAAAATAACGCTGAATGGCAACTCAAGCGATGGCACCCATGAAGTTCATGACAGGCACGTGACGTAACAGTACATGATTGGTGGGATTAACTTGTCCCTTATGCGCATGTGCAGGATTAAAAAATGAGCTTAATATTAAAGCCTGGTCTAGAGGTGCATTAAAGGTTGATCCTGGATGCAGCCAACGTGCATGCGCACTAGAGATCTGGATTAAACTTTAATACTGGATTAACTTTTATGGCACATACAGAAGACGCCCTTAATTCACATTCACTCGACCATACACCCGCACCCACACGTTGCTCGGTCTTGGAGCCATCGGTATATATATGAAAAAAAGTAGATGGTTAATAATTCTCTCTCTGAACTTCTGACGTACCTCCACCTCTGGCGCCATGGCCTTGGATGATGGAAGCCAAGCTTTCGTGATGGTGGAATTGGGTGTTTCCCATGGCGCTATATTTGTCTGCACCGGGGTATCGATGGTAGAGAGATCTATACCGACTTTTTGGATGAGGCCGTGGAGTCTTGCGCTAAAGAGCCTAATGGCACCATTGCCATTAGGGTGGCTCGGGTCTCGAGCCACCTTCTAGGCATTGGTCAGCGCCAGCTGGCCGCGTCTGAGTCAGAGGGGAGGTACTTCTGACTCCACCTCAAGACGCTCAATCCTTGTGCATTCTAGGCTCCAAGACATCTATGCACACATGCATTCTGCATGACATCCAAACTTTTCAAACAATTGACCCATAATCTACTTTATACCTAATCAGGGCTTTATATCATTAGCATAGACTTTCTATCAGATCCCCATTTATTTCCAGAAATGCAAATTAGTAAATTATGTTTTTTACATTTATTCTTTAACTGTTCAATGTGGTCTTTTCAAATAAGTCTATCAAAAAGTATACCGGGAAATCTAGCAGAATTTTGAATAGGTGTTGGGTGGTTGTCTAGAGTTAGCCTGATGTTCGGTTTCCTATGTGAAAAATTACCCCAATAGTCTTGTAAAAAAAAAAATAAATAAATAAAACCCCCATGGAGGCCCTAGTTATGAATCATATCCAGTGCCAAATGGATGCGATTTGCTGAGAATTCTGCATTATTGCTGGAATGCCATAATGCACAATCATCAGCAAACAGTGAGTATTTAAAATTCCGAGGGGGAGCTGGTACGATGTCATTTAGTATACCCAGAAATAAAGTTGGTGACAAGACACTTCCTTGTGGGACCCCATTTGCCTGGACAAAAATGTCTGATAAAGTGACATTGTCGGAAAACAATCTGACAGCAAATGTTCTGTCAGAAATGAAATTTTGAATGAAACAAGGCGTTTCCAAGTAATCCAGAAGCATAAATTTTTCTGAGAAGGCCATATCGCCATTTCATGTAGTAGGCCTTTTCTGTTTAAAAAACTGAAATAAAAAAATGTTTTTTGGCAATTGGCTCTGTAATGTTACTATCCAGTTTAACTAGATGATCAAGAGTTTGGCGTCCTTTTCAGAAGCCGCACTGCTCGTCAACTAATAAATTAATGGTATTAAAAAAATAGCCTACGGTTAACAATTCCTTCCATGATCCTGTACAAGCAACTTGTCAACGTAATTAAGCGGTAGATGGCAAATCTGGGATTTCCCCTCCTTTCAATATGGGAATGATATGCGCGAAGCACCATGAGTTTGGAAAAGTCTGGCTTTTCGAAATTTCATTGAGCACTTCTAGCAACTTAGCCATGGCATCATGATTAAGATGCTTCATCATCTAATATAGAATCTTATTGGGGGCCTAGGACGTTCTTCTGAAGGCTTCTAGATCTTTGTTATAATCAAAGTCATTTCTTCTGGCAAAGTGTATTGGTTGCAGCTCAGCCGCTTCCTTAGTGGTCAGGAATACGGGATGGTAGTTGTCGGAGCTACTTGTATAGAACTGTCTGGTGAGTGCATTAGCAATGTCTCTAGGTGAATCTAAATTGGCTCCTTCATGGATGACATTTTTGATATTGAAAGATGTGTTTTTCTTATTAATCTTATTGACAGTGAACGAAACCTGTGATGTTTTGGTGTTGCTGTTAATTGTAGAGGCAAAGCTCTGCCAGGAGTCTCTTTTTGCTTGTCTGGTTGTTCTACATGCCCTAGCTCTTCTAAGTTTGTTATTGCAAAAGTTCTCATTAAAGTTATTTTTGAAAAGCCTGTAGGCCCTATTGCGTTCATACAGTACCCTGTGGCAGTCTGGTGTCCACCATGGAACTCTATGCTTGACACTATCAGTCGAAGTCTTAGGAATGGATATCATTGCTGCATTTAATATACTATTTTGAACATTGTTTACTTTATCACCAATGGTTTCTCTAACAAGTTCGAGCTTAACACTCCATGTGAAGGCAATCCAGTCTGCTCTTTTTACGTTAAATTTAGGTGCTGAAGGCGTTCTCGTTGTCACATGAATATTTAATATAAATGCTACTGTTAAAGAGACCATAGATAGGTCAAGAAAGCTCAAATTACCGATATTATCGTCCACTTGTTCACCTCTACCATCCACCCTCAGGGAACCCCATAATGTATAATGAGCATTAAAATCCCTAAAATCATTTTATATTGTGGCAGATTATCCTGAAGAGCAAAGAGCTCATCATAAATTACCACATTATCAGGTGGACAATAAACTGAACATATAGCCAGATACGTGCTATTGACTTTACATTGCATGCGACAATCTCCATAGTAGAATCTGTAAAAGGGAGGTTCTGGTGGATGTACAAGGCGACTCCACCTCCAACCCTACCCTCTCGATCCTTCCGACACAAATGGTAGTTCCTCAGCGAAACTATATTATCAGACACTTGGTTTGTTAAAAGGGTCTCATTTAGGAAAATAATATTGGGGACATAAGACAAGGCTAAGAATTTAGTTTAGTTCTAAGACTTCGACAGTTCCATTGTATAATGGTTAACGCGAAGATTACGTTTTATGGGGCTTTGAATTACCTTGACCGCCTTGTTTAACCTTTTTCTGGTAGGAAAGCGCCTCCAGTTTTCGTTCGCACATTCCCGTCCTTCTTGGTCATACAATGAACGTCCACTACGTCTTGGTACTTCATGCTCTTGAGAATTTCACTTTCTTCCATCGTCCTCAAAAATCCTGTGAAAGATTACTCCCTTACAGGTATTTAGGCCAATAGGAATGGTTACTTTAACTCGAAGATCATGAATTTGCGGCAGCTTAAGTAAATCCTGAATCTGGGAGTTGTACTGTACTCTAACAAGGAGGCTTCCATCTCGTAATTTCCGGACAAAATCAAAATCGCCGTCCACTTGACCATCAAGGATCTTTTTGAAGATAAAAGGGTTCACATTCAAAAAGCGATTGATTTTCATTCACGCTTTTAACATTTCTCTGGAGGGATTTTGAGAAGTGGTTCTGGGTCTGTCAGTCGGGTTCCCATGTTCAGTCGAATCGGTCGGAGATCGGTCGTGGGTCGTTCCCGCTCCTTGAGCAGCGGTCGCCAGGGGAGCAATCATGCCGGGTATCGGACCAAGTCCGCCCCCTGGGCCCTTGCCCCTTGTCCTGAAGGGACCAGAAAACCCTTAATTATCGCTAACCAACCTCCCTATCCAGGAGTCAACGCCCGTGAGGGCTACCCTGATGTAGAAGAGAACTGCAGGTCTGAGGTAGAGTGCTGACCCAGACTGTAGAGTTAGGTCAAATTCTGTCCGCGCAAATGTAGTTCTCGGGTAACTTTCCGAGCACGGTTAGTTCTCTTTTAAATGACATTTCCGCGCACATGTTTCATCATCCGTCCGCAGATCCGCCCGCGCAAATATAGACAAAAGGATGCTCCCCCACACAACAAAAATACTGATTATTAAAAATGTTGATTACGCCTACTGTTGTCTCCTGTGACCTGCAAGATCAAAGCACTGAAGGTGCAAGCAAAATGGCTGGTTCTCAAAATCCAGCAATTTACTCTATGTAGTTTAATTTATGTAACACAGAAACAACAATATCAAGCGAGACGAAAGGCCCCGGACTCCAGTGTGACTCAAGAGGTACACGATTTATAATTTGTTGCAGCTGGGTTTTGAACAAGGTCTGAGAGCTTCAAAGTCTCATGCACGAAACATTCCAAGAAAAGAAAAAAGTAAAAATGCGGAAAATAAGAAGGCAAAAATGAGGCTAAAGCAAGGATAAAAACATGTGGTCACCTTGGTTACGTGCTCCTTGTGAGGGACGGCACTCAAATCTAGGGGCCGCTACTTTCTTTTACGGGCAACTTCTGTAAATCAAGTCATAACGCTAGCAATATGGCCAACAATAATAATAATTTTAGTAACTATTATACTTTTAAAAATAACGGTAATGATTACAATAATGAAAATGATTATATAATAATGATGATGAGAAAAAGTATAATAATAACGATAATTATTACGATTTCTCATTATCATAAATATTACTATTATGAGTATTGTAATCATTATTGTCATTATTATTTTTGTCATTATCATTATTGTCATTATCATTTCAATATAATTATCATTATCATGTTCATTATTATTATTAGAACTGATTATAATGAAAATAATGAGGATAATGATCAGAATGATGATAATGATTATAGTAATAAAAAAGAAAGAACAATGGTAATGAAAATAAATTATAATGTCGATAATCATTCATTATTAATAGGAACAGGTAGAAGACGAATGATAAAAATAATAAAATTAACGATAACGATCGTAATAATGATAATGATCATAATGATAATGTTGATGATCATAATGATGATGACAATGTTTATGTTATTGATAATAATAATGATAATGAAAATAGTAATTATTATATTAGTAGTACTAGTAGTCGTAGTAATAATGTTTCTTTCTTTTTCACAGTCCTAAGCATATCTCCCACCTTGGTATATTTCTTGATCCACGTCGCCCTCATCCGATGTCTTAGGTTAATTCCGAGCATCAACCTTTCCTGTTTACTTTCCAGTAATTTGGGCGAAGTCCATGCTTTTGATCCGTATGACGTGACTGGGAGAAAGCACTGGTTAATTTTGTTTTCGACTTAATCCCCGGTTGCCCAGCCGGTGCTTGCAACGATGATTTTCATTGTCCGAGGTTTTATCCCCGTTGGGGACGCCTTGGGATGCCTACCTATGGAGCCAGCTGTGTGGGACGAAAATAAACATTTTCAATCCTTCAAATAAAGGATTAAATAGTTTTCTATTTAAATAAAATGACAAGGAACCTCTTAGTATGCTACTTCGTCTGCCGAAGGCGCTCCAGCTGTATTTTGTCTGCATGTCTGCGTCCACTAACTGTTCGGACTGAACTATTTAGTTTTGGTCATTTTCGCTGAAGGAACAATGTTGTCTACAAATATTAGATTGTCAACATGTCCGCCCCCTATTTTGATACTCTTTCCGTTCCATTCTAGCTTCTTGAATATTTCCTCAAACAAGCTGTAAACAGTTGGTGAGA
>NC_091575.1:4437070-4447070 GCF_042767895.1 Penaeus vannamei | reverse complement strand
TACCCGTATCACTGTATCACGTCCAACGTTGTGGGTCAGAGCGCTGGTACCAAGAGCCAAAAATCCCCAATTTCCGGGATCTTACAAAGTCCCAGAAAAGGAGGCTAATCTCGCTGCTGGCATCAACTCCTGAACCATGGGGACCTACAGACATCTAGCCAGCTCAATCGCAGCCAGATACCGAAATGAAGTAACCCAGAACAGTACAGATATCTCACTGAGGACAACTATTTGACACAGATGCGTTTGCTGTAGAATAACTCTTTCACATTGAGTTTTCAAATATCAGTAGGGGCATACGCAGCAAGAGACTTGAAGCTAAATGCAAACTTTAATCTCAATACCATCGTACACTTCTCAACTGGAGTAATCACTACTACTGGGGGCTGAAGTCTGCTGGAGATGGCCATGGCTACTCCCTGAAGATGTTGACCATCGCTGAAGCCCAACCAGTAATAGAGGTAGCCAAACACACTAATTGTAACACTGCCAGGCTTCTCACCTCAGAGAGAGCAGCAACCCAACTCTTAGCTGCCTTAGTTCCCTCGACAATAGTGGCAACTGATCATCCTACCCAAGCCCCCATCTGACATCCTACCTGAGGTTTAACATCGAGCAGTCACTCCAGGTGGACGCCACCTCTGCCACCCCCGCCGACGTTACCCCATATAGGGAGGAGTGGCAGGTTGCAGGACCCCTGTGGGGATCCCTTGAGCATTGCCCACAAGCTTTACACTGGGTTGGAGGTGCTAGAACGCAGGCGGGACGAGTAGTTCTAGTTCCAATCCTGTGTCCAGCAGTCGCCCTCCCAACGGGGCCCACAGTCTGCCTCACTTGCTGGGTGGGTCATTTCCCCCTCTCCCTAGTATTTCCAATCATATTTCGCTGGGGGACAGGAGTTGGTACAAAGCCAGGGTATGTCTGGGACCTCCTGCTGCTCCAAGATCCTCCACAGCTTACCCTGGGACCGCAAGGTACCCAGTTTCCATGCAGCAATCTTGATGATGGAGAGGCAATGAACTGGCATGGGAGGCCTATGCCCTCTTTCGTACTGTATGTGTATATATATGAATATATACTGTTTGCATTACCTGCGTTCTATAAGCAAGTTCCCAGATTCAATGTTGAAGTTCATGGTTAGAGTGCATATCAAAAACCACCAGTCTGGCATATGGACCGGGATTTCGTCAGATCAGATCACTGAGTCCACATTCATCTGCTATGGTCACATTCCTGCAAGAACAATTGGCTTCACTCATCTTTCTACACTCAAGCAATGAGCACCTAGGCTATTCATATACGCATACTTTAAAAGATATGTACCAGCTATGACACAGTAAAACTGTACAAACATCGTAACTGACCATAAGGTTCTTCCAGAATTTATACTGATTCCAGTGATGGGCGAAAAACACATTTATCCCCTCAATCCGGATAACCTACCACCCATTCTTGTTTGCATTTCCATTGACTACATATGTCCAGATTCAGCGAATGTTGATAAATCCTTGCTAAAGGCGATCTGAAGAATGTGCTCCCCCATAAGTTGGCAGAAGTACCACCAACAATGTTTCATTAGAAGTCAAGTGAGGTGCGTTTATCATCAGCAAAGTCTGTTATGAAGAAAAAGCTCCCAGTTGAAATGAGCAGTTGTAGATTATTTCCACGCCCTTTTAGGACTTTGCCCTTCCCTCTACACTTCCTTTCATATGTGAATAACATTCCCTCGAAGATTTTAATGAAAATTATAAACATGCTATTAAGTGTGAACTAATCACATTGTTAAGCTTCTTATGTGATAAGACAATTCTAAATAGAGAATAACAAAATATACTTAGATGGAAATGCTCGTCTGTGGCTTTATCACCTTATCTTGTGCAAAATTTATTTAGGAATGTATTGTCAAGACTGCTGACACCTGTTATTTGATAGTCACTACGGCAAGAGTATTAAGGAAATCGAACGGGAAGGAATGCTTGCCATCGCCATCAGCTGTCTCTTGAAACCTCACTGCCACCGAAGGTGTGTCCCACAGTCACAGAAAAGAGGGTCCAGCTTTTCACTTTCATCTGTAAACATCTGCCCGACAATCATCATCTACTGTGTCATACAATGGAAGAAGCTAGTCGTTACAGGAGCAGAGCCAACACCAACAGGTAAAGGTACCGTGTTCCAAGATTCTTAAAAAATGAATATATAAATAGAAACTCTTAGCAAGTTGACCAGCACTGAAGAACAAATTCTGAATGTAGTTTATGAAGCCTCCAAATTCATTGCTGTTTGTTATGGATTCCACTTGAAGAGAACATAACACCACTTCAATATGTGGTTTAGTAGGGGAAGATGTAAAAGAAGCGAAACTCAGCACCGGCTCTGAGAGTTCTTCCACCGAAAAGCAACTGAAAAGCACGTCTCTTCTCTCCTCTGCTCTCAGTCCACCAGATTTACACCCAACTGATTATGGCTAAACATATGCTGCTATTAATCAGTAGGTATACCACCTGACATGTCCTTTGCTCCAGTAGACGTGCTGAGACTGATCAGGCGTGGGTGCTCTTCCTCTCAACCTTGTTCATCCTCCCTGTGCAACCGTGGCTCAGCCCGTTTGCCATGCTCTTTTTTTCTTTTCTTTTCTTTTTTTGGGTGAAGCGGTGGTGATGAGAATAGAGACCAAAGACCTATTCAGTAGGAGTTAATGATTTTCAAGAGGATTTTGAGTAGACTTCGAGTGCTGGATACTAGAGACTACATAATTAAAATCTAATTATTGCGCTATTTTCAGTATTTTGTGCTCCTTGATATTGCAACTTGCTCTCTTCACTTTATATTTGGCATGTAAAAAAACATACCTAATTATCATTTGAGGATATATATTTATAATAGATTTGCTACTGTAGCAGTGACCTACACAGAAAAGAATTTGTATAAAGAACTATGCACAAACAATCGTAATTTTTTTCAGGAAGTGTTTGAAAGTGAACTTGAAAATATCTGAATACTTGTTTGATGTAGCTATAATTATGGCAATGGATTTGCATCCGCCATAGACTGGTGTCAATCATCTCTTTAAGGAGCTTTTGTGTGTGGGTGTGGGTGCTCACAGGTATGGCTGGGTGCTGTAGATCGACGGGGCGGCTCCCCCGACGGCTAAGGCTTGATGTTGCTGGGGTCTTGCTCTGCTGGAGGATCGTGAGTGCTGAACTCGGCCCGGGCGCTGGAGCTGTGTCAGCCACCCGGGAACGAGGGGAGCCTGCGGTCCAATAGGCGAGCCGTGAGGTGTCTGATGTCAACTAATCAAGTCTCGGTATGCGTCTTCGAGAAGCTGCTGATGGTGAGGGCGAGAGTGGACCTCGACCCAACCTGGGGTAAGTATGCCGCGCTGCAGATTGCGGGGGTCTGCTACATAATGCCCCAATGAACAGAAGAATGGCATCATCTGCTGGGCAGCTCAAAAACACGAATGCAGACACATACTTGATATCAATATATGAATAAAAGATCCTTATGCCAGTATTAGGTAAGTTCCTCGCGAAATAAAGGAAAATCGAGTTGTGGTGGCGGCCATTTTGAATTTGACATAAAAATCCTCAAGGATTCGAACTTTGCACTCGATTGATTCTCCATTAGTAGGAGCGGATCGACCAGCAAAAAGAAAAAACATTTCATGTGTCTCAAATCCGGTTGCACCCAAAACCTGATTTTACCACTAGACTAAAAGGGGAGCTGCATAATCATACTTGATGATTCAATGACTTCCTTACTGCATTTTATCCGTTACTGTAATAGTTATGAAAGCTAGCGCGAATGGGTGCATTTTCGATCCACAGTTCTCCTTTCGCACTTGCAGAAACCAGCCGTCGCCCCCGCCCTCGTCACCAGTATTCGCTTTCATTTACTTTCTTTAATTTGTAGACTAAAAATCGAAATGTCATAGTATTAAAAGCATATTCTAGATTACTCTTACTTCAGTAATTGTAACTACTGAAATATGGAATAATGCACTGGCCGCATTGATATCATGAATTTATAGCCTCTCTAACAGGGATTCGAACCCCCACCGCCATTGCAAAGTGAATTCTCTATAATGGCGGTGGGGGTTCGAATCCCTGTCAGAGAGGTTAGAAATTCAATTTTTACTATTGTTTATAAGATTATAACTGTCAATATAAATAATTTTAGTACCAATTTTAGTATCAAGTTGATATACATTTCATCGTCTCGATTATCATAATATTGATTATCAGTGTTCACACTATTATCGTCGCTAACATTCCTATTACTTTTACCATTAATTCTGACTGTTACTACTGTTATCGTCATCAACAAGGTTATTATAATTATCTTTACTACAACAAAATAATGTTGATTACCCTTAACATTGTTCTTATGATCACTGTACTGTTAATAATAACAATTAGTATTGATATTGCAATAATAAGTTCAGGCAGCAAACGAGAAAGTGCTTTTAGTAAATGGAGCTAAATTTACGTCTAATAACAGTGGAAGTGCTTTTAACAGAAGGAATTCCTATTTGTTCAACTGCTACAATTTTAAGGCTGACATTGCAAATTGCCTTGCGAATGACCAGCCCCTGAGCGTATATTAAGCGTAACAATATACACTACCACTCAGAATACAGCAACGTGTTTTCAATACGTCACACCTGTAAGGTGTAACACTCAACGTGAACTAAGGCAATAGGGTTCGTTTAAGCGATCAGTGTCCAAGATCAGCGCCGGAAAGTATGGTCGGAGTAAGACGCTCCGTGAGTCTTGGTGTTAATTAACCATCTCTCAGCGAAACGGGGTCCACATGGGATAGGTTCACCGTCGCCACCGGACAGTATATTTTTCTGTTATCTTTCAACATTATCTGCGCAGACTTGGTAGAAACTGAAGAGGAGCCGCGAGTATGTTCAGGATTCTTCAAGAAGCGAATGGGGTGAATAAGAGAACCACTGGTCTCAGAAGCTGTAGAGTATCATAGCATATGTAATACTCAGAATCAAATCTCTTCCCTCAGGTTGGATTAAATCGTATGTATTGATCATATACACAGTGACAAAGACCATGTTGATATGTGCATGTCAACTGAAACACAAATTAGTGTATCAATATTCTATCTGCCTTTCTAACGTCGCAAGACATGCACACAGGCAAAAAAAAAATCACAGATAAACATAAACTGACAACTTGAGGATATGGATCTAGACAGCCACCGCGGAAAATACCTCACGCTAATTTTTTATTTTGATTTGCTCCTTGTCTCCCTCTCTCCGTGTTTCAAGCTCCTTGCTCATTTCCTGTTCCTCTGTTCTCTTTTTTTCATGATATATGCTTGGCTGTTTTGCCTCTTTTTGTGCGTGTTCCAAAGCTATTCAATTCTATATTTCACTTCACGCGATGACTGGAACATTCCCACGCGTATCAGCGAGAACTCTTGTTTTACACACACATATATGTGGGGGGTGAATATACACATATGCATACATGTCTGTATGTGTGTGCGTGTATATATACATATATACATGTCTGTATGTATATGTGCACGTAATATTGTGTGTATGTGTGTGTGTGTGTGTGTGTGTGTGTGTGAGTGCGTGCGCGCGCGCACGCTAGCATACATACACACACACAAACACACATTTGCGCAGGAACATAACCATCCAAAGACCAAGAAACTTAAGGAAAAGTTAGAAGCAGAAACCAGAATGGGTAACGAAGCAAAGAATCTGCAGAAAAAAGTTGAGGAGGTAATCAAAGTCCAAGAAACTGTGAAGTAGATCGAAAGCACTTTGTCCAGCAGCCAGGCTCAGATAATGGAAGAGGCAAAAAAGATGATAGCTACATATGCCGATGTATCAAAGGCAAAAGAAACAGTAAATGAAATGAAAAAAAAAAAAAATGAAAAGACATCAAGATCACAATGAAAGAAATTAAGACAGCTTCCTGAGACGCTAAAGAAAAATGAATTTAAATCCCAACATTGCTAATTTGGCTGATGTAAACAAGAACATAATCATATTGGGATATGAATAAGAGTTGTAGAAGATGGAATTGAACGATACAACGATGGCAGGAAATTGAATGTAAACATTCTTAAGGTCATAAATCCCAAATTCAAAAAGCAGAATATCATAGTTCATAGGAGGCTGGGGTTATTCGAAAAGGGAAAGTAACGCCCTCTAAAAGTAACATTCAAGAATAAGCAAATGGTAACTAAAAGAAAGCCAAAGCCTTGGACACCCATTAAGAATATTAGAATATTAGCGACAATATGACCAAATATGACAGAAAAAACATTACAAAAAATGAAAGAGGTGAAGAACAAAAATGAACGAAAGACTGAAGTGGAAAAATTGTGTTTATTTTGAGATCTCCATGCAAAGCAAACATACTATCGGAATTAAAATGTAGGGACAGACAAACATTAGCCTTGCAACCAAAAGGAATACCGAAAGATTATATAAAAATATTTTTTTTACAAATATAGATAATTTATCTTCGAAGTTGCTACAACTAGAGACAACAACTGAAACGAATAAACCAAATGTAATATGCATCAATTAATCCAAACTAGATCCCTGTAGCAGTAGAAACTGAGGCTATAATATTTGGAGAAAGGATCGGGCAAATTGAAATGGAGGGGGATAGCAAAATTAACAAGGAAGGGAAATATTACAAAGGAGTTAGAAATTAAGTAAGGCCCCAAAGTGGAATTGAAGGTAATTGAGGTTGAAACAAACGGGCAAACATAATAATAACCAAAGTATACATGTCACCTCCTATATCGGTCACAAGAAAATTTCAAAAACTCAATTCAAAAGACATTAAAGAGCTTGGGAGAAGCGCTACAGCTTCCGGAAACCAATGCAAAAGAAATTCTTATTACAGGGGATTTTAATAGCAAAAATGACTGGAAAAGCTTCGATCCCAGAGCGCAACCACATTCGTGGAATCTTAAATTACTACGTCATAAATGAACATCGCCTTTTCCAGAATGTAACAAATTGTACCAAGATATGAGGGCTAGATAGGCCGTCTAAGCTTGACCTAGTATTCACAATGCATGAAGATAATATCAAGGATATCAAGTTCTGTCCTCCTTTCGAAAAAGCGACCATTAAGTACTTAAACGAAAATTCTGTCTGCTGCAGGGGAAAAAAAACTCATTGTAATTAAGGAAAGAAAGTAGAAGTACAGTTAAAGAAGAGTGATTATAGAAGCCTTTAACATTTCTTTGATGGCATAAACTGGGAAACACTTCTGGGCAATGAGAACCTTGATGTTCAGTATTCAAAATTTTGTGTAGTCTATAAAAAGGAGTAGAAAAATTTATCAAAATTCAAAACTGAAGCAAAAAAATGGCCAAAAATGGCTCAATGGCAAATGTAAGATGAAAAAAACAGGCAGCTCCTTTGGAAAAGATTCAAAAGGCATATATCTCTGGCAGTGTATGAAAGGTATAAAGTAGGAAGAAGAGTATGCCCAAACCATGTGAGACGCAAAGTTAGACTTTGAAAAGTATATAAGTCAACCAAAGTTCTTCTTTAGGTTTAATTACATAAATAGTAAACCTAAAGGTAGAGATCAAATTAGCGCCATCAAAGACGATAACATTGTTTATACTTAGGAGGAAGAAATGTTTGAAATCCTAAATGAGAAATTTCAGTCAGTGTTTTTTCAAGACCCACATTTTGATATGGCAAACACTCGTACAAACGTAAAGAACATCGAAAGTATGCCCCTAAAAAATGAAATAAAAGAATTAAGAAAAGGATTAGACAAGACCAAAGCAGAGGGACCAGATGAGATTTTTAACTGGTTTCTTAGGGAATATACCGAATAATCATGTTCTCCTTCATTGTTAATATTCCAAAATTCAGTGAAACAAGGTAGACTACCAAAGAGTTGGAACACCAATGTTACACCCTTATGTAAGACCGTCAACAAACAAAACCCTCTAAATTATAGACCAGTTTCGTTAATTAGTGCAGTATGTAAGCTGTTACAGAGGATAAATAGGCAACAATGGGTTGAGGTATTTGAAAAACACGGAATGATATTCAATAAATAATCTCGTTCTAGAGAAGCAAAGCCATGTGTAGCAAATCTCTGCTTTTTTATAATAGAGTATCTGAAATATTAAAAGAGACGACTGGGTGGATTATGCATACTTAGACTGTAACAGGCTTTTGATAAAGTGTCTCATAGAAGACTGATATGGAAATTAGAGCACCTAGGCAGAGTGATAGGCAAACTCCTCAAATGGATGAGACTTTCTTCATGAAAGACAGATGAGCATAGCCATTAGAAGGAAGCACTCTACATGGCGACGAGTAACCAGCGGAGTGCCTCGAGGATCGATTATGTTTACTACTTTCGTCAATGATTTAGGATCAAACATAAGTCCAGGTAGTTATCTGAATATGTTTGCAGATGACGCTAAAATACATAAAAAGGATAATAGACGACATCTCAAAGTGATATTGAGAACTTATTTACGTGGAGTTGTATTTGGAAAATGGATTTCATCACCAATAAATGCCAATAAATGCCAGGTTCGGGGAAAGAAATAGCCCACTATTCCAGTATGAATTAGGAGACGCAATATTAGACACAGATGACAGGGGAAAAGACCTTGGGGTATGAACAGAACCCTAGGCCCAAATGATCATATAAATGAAAAGGTCCACAAAATGAGAGGACTGATTGTCAACATGAAGAGGGCCTTCGTGTATGTGGACGAAGATATTGAAAGGATCATTACAGCAATTAAAAACACCTAGTCTAGCTCACGATGCAGTGGTATGAAGTCCACACTTAAAAAAGGATAGAGACAAACTGGAGAGAGTTCAAAGAGCGGTCACAAGATGGGCACCTACTCCATGAGATATGGGTTACGAAAATGGACCAGAAATAGGGTCTTACTGCTTTGGAAGAAAAAAGGAAAGGGGGGCATGGTTATACTCTTCAAATATATTACAGAAAGAGGAAAGTTAGACAAAGATGACTGTATAATCTTGAACACAAAGGACAAAAGGTCGCAATCAAAGTAAAAGGGCAATAAAGATGTCAAATATATATATATATATATATATATATATATATATATATATATATATATATATATGCACAAACACATGTTTACATATGTATGCATATACGTATGTAAGTATGTATATATATATATATATATGTGTGTGTGTGTGTGTGTGTGTGTGTGTATTTATGTAAACACATGCAGAAAGCCTATTAGTATAGACGATCATATCCACTAGTATTCCGCCCAAAATAATAAAACAAAATATGGGGTTGTAATTGGCTTCTTCCTCAGAGCACTGAGGATCTGCATCCCTAAATTTCTTGAGACTGAGGTTGCCTATAATTAATTCTTTCATAAAACTTAAACCCAGAAAGAAAACGAACGTACAATATCAGACTCTGCACCCTCTTTCTAACGGCACGTAACATTTCCCAGGCGATCAGCAAATACCTGGGCAGACCAGAGGAAACCACCCGCACATCCAGTGAAAAGATTCATGACATAATACGAGACAGAAAGCAGCAGGTACAATTCGGAATACTTCAGTGAAAAGGGACGTGGCTCCTGCAATAGGATCAGCGAACATCGAGCTAACCTCCAATGCGATGGCAGTTCATGTAAATGAAGCTGGAAATCTATCCAACTGGAAGGAAGCATAAGTAATCTATGAAGGACTGAACAAAAAGGGAAAATTATGGAAGTTGCATACATTGCAACGGAGAAGAATGTAGACGCCATATCGGGAAGCTTCAAATTATCTAAGGTCGTGGGAGCAATTATGCAATTAACGAGTGGGAGGTCACAGTCGTCAGGTGACTCATCGTCTCACACACACACACACACACACACACACACATATATATATATATATATATATATGAGCTCTAATGACCTGCTCCCCTCGTTGCTCTTGCCTTGCACACCACATCAGCCATGTGTTGTTTATTTCACAAGA
>NC_091575.1:4379570-4382070 GCF_042767895.1 Penaeus vannamei | reverse complement strand
ATATATGTATATATATATATATATATATATATATATATATATATATATATATATATATATATATATATACATATATATATGTATGTATGTATGTATGTGTATGTATACATATATATATATATATATATATATATATATATATATATATATATATTTATATATATATATATATATATATATATATTTATATACATATATATATACTTATAGATATATATATATATACTTATATATATGTATATATATACATATAAATATATATATATATATATTTATATATATATATATATAATATATATATATATATATATATATCATATATACACACATATATATATATATATATATATATATATATATATATATATATATATATATATATATATGTATGTATGTATGTATATGTATATATATCATTGTTATCAATATTATAACAATGACTTTATTAATATTCTGAATGTTCTTTCAATCCTTTAATCCTTATTGAGATCATCATTATTGTTATTATCATATTATTATGATCATTATAATGATTTATATCATTACTATTAATTTTATCATTTCTATTACTTATACCATTATCATTATTTTCATTTTCATTATTCTCACTATCATGAGTAATATCGTTATCATTATCCTTATAATTACTACTATTATTACTATTATTGTTGTTATTGTTGTTCTATTGTTATTGTTATTATTGTTATCGTTGCTATTATTATAATTATTTTTGCCATTGCCATTATCATTACTATTATCATTATCATTGTTATAATTATTGTTACTATAATTGCTATTATTATTATCATTATTATTATTATCTCTTTTCCATTATTATTATTATCAATACCATTATCATTATCATTATTTCCATTATTGTTATTAAAATCATTATTTTTATTATAATTATCATTATTTTTGTTATTACTATTACTTTTTCTATCATCAGTATTATTATCATTGTTGTTGTTGTTGTTGATGTGATCTTTATTGTTATCATTGTAGTTATCATTATTATTATCATTATCATTACTATTATTATCATTATTATGTTTCATTATTATAATTTTTATCATTATCATTATTATTATCATAACCATCATTGTTATATTCATAACTGTTATTGCTATTATTACCAAAATAATTATCATCATTATCATTACCATTTCAACTATTTTTATAATTATTTCGTCTATTATTATTAATGTTATTGTCATCGGTATCATTATCACTATCAAAAGTATTAATATTATCGGTATTATTACAATTATTACTATATATTTCTTTAATAATACCATTATCATCATCGTTATCGTTTTCATTATTACTGTTATAATTATCATTATCATTAATATTATTATCAATATCATTATTATCATAATTATTAATATCATTACCATTATTATTATTATTATTACCATCATAACCTCCGCCAAGGATTTTATGTTCTTGGTAGCGTTGGTTAGTTAGCAGGATAACTCAAACAAAAAATTATGAACAAATTTATTTTAATCTTTACCAGAGGTGTACCTTAGCCTAGCTTAGATGCCACTAAATTTTGGTGATCCGGATCCAGTGTTATTAGTTATTAGCTTTACTATCATTATCATTATAATTATTTTCAGTATTATGATTGTCATTATATTTTCTATTTTCCTCTATAGGTATTACCATCAATTATTCTTATCATGATTATTACTATTTTCACCATCATTATCAATATTATCATTATCATTATCTTTATTGTTAAAGCTTTTGCCATTATCATCTTTATCATTACTATTACCATTATCCTAATCAACTATCATGATCATCATCATCATCGCTGCTGCCGTCATTATCAATATCACCTTATCATGAAAATGAAAAGCGATACTAGATGGTTTAACAGATCCTTTGGTTAGGTGTGTTTATTTTTCCTTAACTTTGCTGTCAGCAAGTTCGGAAATGAACTTTTACACATCACGCAATAGTTCATTAAATAGATGTACTGAAACATTTTTCTTTCCACAGAGAAAAGCATATGCAGCATCTTGACTGCATGTTTATTTCTTCTTAGTCTTCAAAAAATGGTTGTTTAGCTTCGCCCTGATGAACCATAAGGATACTTGATGATTCTGGAAATTATGATTGCCTAATGCATTGATGTTCATGCATTACAATTTTCATTGTAAACTATCCTTTGTGTCCACGGTTTCCAGAGCCTTGCTGGCTGAAGCACAACTTCGAATTGCAGACGGGGTCCACCGTGGCTCATTCGTTAACCCTGTTCTGGACGCCGCGGTGCGCCTGAGAGGCCAGCGCCCGAGAGTCCGCCAGCCTCCTTGCTCCCAGCTCGCCTGTGATGTCCATCTCCACGGCAGCTGGACGAAAGCTGGAAGAAAAAGGAGACAGAAAATTGTGGACAGACTGATCTTTACGTCAACATATATAATGACATCAATGCATTAACTCTTAACTTAAGGAAGTAAAGCCTTAACTTCCACAATCTTACACATCA
>NC_091575.1:4304570-4307070 GCF_042767895.1 Penaeus vannamei | reverse complement strand
CTGATATTAATACTCTTTTTATCATTCCTACTATTTATGTTTATTCATTCATATTTTTATTGTTCTTTGGTTGATTTGAACGGATTGAAGGCTCCAGGTCGCTCAGAGAAAATATTTTTGTTTATTTAGATTTTTCTAAGCCCTTCATTTCCACAATCATGTTTGCAATTTGATTAAACAGAAGATGAGTTCGTAGTATTCATAAAGGAGATTCATCAATATTCTTTGACAGTGTCAACGGTCAAAATCTAGATTTCAGTATTTACAGAAAATTATTGATTAAAAACCATGCTGTCTTGCCGCGTGTCCAAAATATACGTTTTCCTTTTAAAATTGCTATTTCATTTGTCTTTCTTTCTTTGTTAACAGCATGGACAATATAAAATCGGAATATATCACACCGCAGAGAGAGAGAGAGAGAGAGAGAGAGAGAGAGAGAGAGAGAGAGAGAGAGAGAGAGAGAGAGAGAGAGAGAGAGAGAGAGAGAGAGAGAGAGCGGGAGAGAGAGTGAGTGAGTGAGTGAGTCAGACAGACAGTGACATCCACTACATATACGGACAGACAGACAGCCAGACTGAGAGAGAGGGTGAGAGAAAAAGAGAGAGAGAGAGCGAGAAAGTGAGATGCAGAGAGAGAGAGCGAGAGAAGAAGAGAGAGTGAGAGGGAGAGAGAGAGAGAGAGAGAGAGAGAGAGAGAGAGAGAGAGAGAGAGGAAGAGGAAGGCAGACGGACAGACTGAGAGAGAGTGTGAGAGAGAGAGAGAGTGACAGATAGACAGACATAGAGAGAGAGAGAAAAAGAAAGAGAGAAAGATAGATAGATAGGTAGATAGAGGAGGGAGGTGGGGAGGGAGAGCATCACAGCATCAAAAATCACAAAATGTTTCCCGTGAATGCGGTTTTGTGCACCTCTTAACTTGCGACCCGACGCGTGGCGGTCGATTTTACTGTTGGATACAGCCTTTGGCAGAAAACAGGAATTCACAATTTTCAATACAAAGCCATACCTTATCTCAGACACGTTAATTCGAATGAAGATTCAGATACCATTACACTTTTTTTCTCTCACTCTTTCTCCCCCCCCCTCTCTCTCTCTTTACTGTTATCGGCTATGTGAATAATTGAAATATTTCTACCACTAAAAGAGATTTTGATTTTCAATACGGATAGCAAAAAATATTCAGAATATATGATATGGAATCTAATGCATATGTTAATTTATTCTATATTTCGTATTGATTAACGTAATCGACAATTGTGAAAAAGTGAAATAAAATCTTGTACCACGGGTCGAAAAGTCGATTCCTTGGACAATGCTTACATTAGAAAAAAATCTCTTAAAATCATCGTGCCAATACTAATTGTGGGAAGAATAATGATAAAGGTAGTAATAGTAATGTTGTGTGATAATATAAGTAGTTTGATGATGATAAAAGTAATAACTGTAGCGATGATCAGAATCATTTTATCAACATTTGCTGTGGGAATGATTAAGGAAGTAACAGAATGTAACAGTAATGATTTCGATATCTTAATCAATAATGTTAATGGAAATGATTTCAATATTCTTTAAGAGTGAAAATATATTTGCAAACATTCGAGTTTCAACGTTTTTTTTTAGGAGGGAATCTCCGCAGATAAAAAGAAAAAAGGAATATCAGAAAGCAATAGCAATTTCTTCTCGCTGTATATAGTCCGGCTAAGTGAAAATCCGATAAGGAAATATGATTTTGCTAATTGGCAACCGTACCGAAAATCCGTAATCTCTCTTTCTCGCTTTACCTCTCTTTCTCTCTCTCTCTCTCTCTCTCTCGAAATTGCTTTCTCCTCTCTCTCTCTCTCTCCTCCTTACCTCTCGAAATTGCTTTCTCCTCTCTCTCTTTCTATCTCTCTCTCTCTCTCTTCCTATCCCACAGTCATCTGCCAGAGTAACACGAAACAAACTTACATCAGCCGTTCCCTTGTCGCCGCGAGTGAGGAAATGCTCATACACGACACTGCCTTGTGGTCGCCTAAGATAACTCTTTTTCTTATCTTTTACGACCATAATCCTTTTTTTTTTTTATTCCAATATTTCGTTTTCCTCTTTTTTTTTTTCTTTTTCTTACGGCAATTTTTATTTTCTTGTGCGGCCATAATTCACATTACGCTATCAGTCTTTTTGTTGTTTGTTTGTCTGTTTATTCACACGTCCACAGGGGTAGTTTCAGAAAAATTGTCCGACAAGACTATTAAATCTTTAGTCATAGACCTTTTATCACGTGACCAATGATCCATCTGCGTAAATGCATTCTATCTCATGACTGTATTAAAGAGATTTTGGTGCCTGTATCCCTGATAAGAGCATGAATTTATGATTCGTCTAAGAGCACCTTTGGACGCTCAATTGCTAATCGATATAAGCAGAAGTTTGATTTATACGTAGTCTGGTTTACATATGTAATGCTAACAATAATTGCAATAACAGCGGTAATAAAAGTAGCTTTATAAATAACGAAAACA
>NC_091575.1:4292070-4299570 GCF_042767895.1 Penaeus vannamei | reverse complement strand
TGTTACTTCCTTAATCATTCCCACAGCAAATGTTGATAAAATGATTCTGATCATCGCTACAGTTATTACTTTTATCATCATCAAACTACTTATATTATCACACAACATTACTATTACTACCTTTATCATTATTCTTCCCACAATTAGTATTGGCACGATGATTTTAAGAGATTTTTTTCTACGTTAATCAATAAATAAATTAACATATGCATTAGATTCCATATCATATATTCTGAATATTTTTTGCTACCCGTATTGAAAACCAAAATCTCTTTTAGTGGTAGAAATATCTCAATTATTTACATAGCCGATAACAGTAAAGAGAGAGAGAGGGGGGGGGGAGAAAGAGTGAGAGAAAAAAAAGTGTAATGGAATCTTAATCTTTATTCGAATTAACGTGTCTGAGAAAAGGTATGGCTTTGTATTGAAAATTGTGAATTCCTGTTTTCTGCCAAAGGCTTTATCCAACAGCAAAATCGACCGCCACGCGTCGGGTCGCAAGTTAAGAGGTGCACAAAACCGCATTCACGGGAAACATTTTGTGATTTTTGATGCTGTGATGCTCTCCCTCCCCACCTCCCTCTCTCTATCTACCTATCTATCTATCTTTCTTTTTCTCTCTCTATGTCTGTCTATCTGTCACTCTCTCTCTCACACACACACTTTCTCTCAGTCTGTCCGTCTGCCTTCCTCTTCCTCTCTCTCTCTCTCTCTCTCTCTCTCTCTCTCTCTCTCTCTCTCTCTCTCTCTCTCTCTCTCTCTCTCTCTCTCTCTCTCTCTCCCTCTCACTCTCTCTTCTCTCGCTCTCTCTCTCTCTGCATCTCACTTTCTCGCTCTCTCTCTTTTTTCTCTTTTTCTCTCACCCTCTCTCTCAGTCTGGCTGTCTGTCTGTCTGTATATGTAGTGAATGTCACTGTCTGTCTGACTCACTCACTCACTCACTCTCTCTCTCTCTCTCTCTCTCTCTCTCTCTCTCTCTCTCTCTCTCTCTCTCTCTCTCTCTCTCTCTCTCTCTCGCTCTCTCTCTTTCTCTCTCTCTCTCTCTATCTATCTATCTATCTCTCTCTCTCTCTCGCTCTCTAAAATAGGGGACTTGCGGTGTGATATATTCCGATTTTATATTATTCATGCTGTTAACAAAGAAAAAAAGACAAATGAAATAGCAATTTTAAAAGGAAAACGTATATTTTAGACACGTGGCAAGACAGCATGGTTTTTAATCATGAATACTACGAACTCCTGTTTAATGAAATTGCAAACATGATTGTGGAAATGAAGGGCTTAGAAAAATCTAAATAAACAAAAATATTTTCTCTGAGCGACCTGGAGCCTTCAATCCGTTCAAATCAACCAAAGAACAATAAAAATATGAATGAATAAACATAAATAGTAGGAATGATAAAAAGAGTATTAATATCAGCTATGCTTATGATGATAACATTTAATCATTATGATGGAACGATAATTATGATAATGATAATAATGATAACGATAGATAATAACTCATTATAGTTAGGATAATGATTATAAGAATACAATGATATTAATGAAAAAAGACACACTGAAGGAGAAGCCAATGGATCTCCCATTAAGAATATGAATATATTTTCAGTTGTAAGCATGTTTTATCTTTGTTAATCTAATGCAACGATTAATGATAATAATGAAAAAAAATGCATTTTCGATCTTACAATTTAAGTAAAAACTGATTGCAACTCGGCGCTTTTCATTTTTTAAAGCTCGGAGCTTTTCATGTCTTTCAATCCCGGACAATGTTGCAATCAGAGGGAGCAATTTTTATTTTTTATTTATTTTTTTTTATCTTTATTTTTTGCTCCCTTTTGATGATTCCAACCCGCAACAGCTTATCCGAGACCCGCTGTTGCGGATTCGAACTGGCGCCTTACCCACTCGGCCTCGACGGCCGAGGGGTATTAGGAAGAGAGAGAGAATGCGTTAATGTGTATCTGTGCGAGTATGTATGAGAGAGAGAGAGAGCGTATGTATGTTTGCGTAGGCGTGGTCGTCTGTATGTACGTTTTTCTGTATGTATGTGTTTACGATTGCATGAGCGTGTCCGTCTGCGTGTCATGTGTGGGTGTGTGTGTTTGTTCGCGTGTGTGTATATGTTTGCTAGAGCATGTTCATTTGTGCTCGTGTGCGTATGTGTTCTCTTTTGATTTCTGCCTGACTATCTATCCATTAATTTATTTTTATGTTTTCTTTTTTTTATTCTTATTTTCTCTTTCCCATTTTCTTGTTGATTCCGCTTCTGCCCTTTTCCTTCTTCCTGGTCATTTATGTCGCTGTTGTATTGTAATCCTTGTACTTTTGCGATCTTAGTTGTGACTCATTTTATCATTATTTTCAGAGCTGCGCAACATATGCTAATATCTGTATTTTCATAACTGAGGTAATTAAGGTGATTACTGTCATTATCATCGTTATCGTTTCATTATTGTCACACCGTCGTGATTATCATCATCATTATTATTGCCAATTACGTTCTTTTTTTGTAACCCAAGTGGTATTAACAATATAATTAATTTCATCATTACATTCATCACTACTATCGTTACTTACATGACCACCCTTACCATTATTATTGTCATTATCAGTATTGAAATCATCATCAAATTCATTATCATCATGATCTTTTATATCATCACTATTATAAATATTATTTTTATTACTATTACTATTACCATTAATTAATTCCTACTTCTCAGGATTGTTATTCATAGTGTCATCACTTTTGCGTTTCATCATCACATTAAAATAATGCTACAGTTTATAGTTTTATTTTAGTCACACTTCTTTTCTCCCAAAACAAGAGTAAAAGAAATAAATAAGATAAAACAATTTCGGATTTGGCGCAGAGTGGATTCGATCCACGTCCTCCGCACTGAGCCCGGCACGCTTCCACTGCCTTACCCTGCTGATTAAAAGATAGTATAAGTAATGTAAATTTGTGCAGATTACGGAATATTTTTCTCTTTCGTAAATAAATAGATAAATAAATAAAAGAATGAATAAATAAATAAATAAATAATAAAAAGTATATAATAGCTTGGAAGCCATTATATTATAACAACAATGTTCATAATGACATATATAATAAAAACAGTCCCGAGCACAGATTCATTTTGCTGAAAAAGACAATGATATTGAAATAAGAATGAACAGTATCTATTCCCACCGGACACAATAAATTCTAGCCCATACTAGTTTCTTCTTCAACACTATATCATATTTATCGTCAGCAAAGAGGGAGAGGCACATGCACACGGGTAGAGAGAGAGAACTGGAGAAGAAGAGAGAGAGAGAGCGAGGAGCAAGGGGAGAGAGAGAGGCGTCAGGCAGAGAGGGAAAGAAACAGAGAAACGAAACGAGAAAATGAAACACACGTATATGTATATAAAGAGAAAGGTGGAGAGTTTGAAAGAGGTAGACATATAAAGACTTTTCGTATAATATATAATAATAATAATAATAATAATAATAATAATAATAATAATAATAATAACCAAAATGTATCTCAACAATAGTAATAATATAATCTAGTCTACATTATTACAGCATGACAAATCATGTACAAAATAGTTGTACTTGATATAATTATCTCTCATTTACCTATTATTGATGCTCTAATAGGGTTTTACAACGTATAATATTTGTCAAAAGAATAACTTTTCTCCAGTCGGACGGGTACCAAACGCATATTTTTCCCCGCGCGGCCGGGCCGTCCTGGACCATGAAAATCGTCTTTTTAAATCTGCGGAATATCTCTACGGGGTCACGTAGCCAAATTTCACTCAGACCCCGTGGAAAGACGAAAAACAATTACATGGCGATGTGAAAGTATGTATATTAGGTTTATGAGCACATATATATCATTTTTGTGTACCCCATGACCTTTTGTTTATTTATATTATTACTTCCGTTTGTTTGTTTGTTAATTGTTTGTTTTTTTGTTTGTGTTTTCTAATATTTCTAAAAGTTATGAACACATTTCAACGAGATTTTAACCAAAGGTGAGTTTTAACCTAACTTAGACGCTTATTGCAGTTTGGTGTTGATGCGGACTATGGTTTGGATCCAGGATTTTTTTTCTAACTCGAAAAGTTATGAACAGGTTTGAATAACATTTTTACCTGAGGGTTGTCTTAGCCTAATTAATATTCCATAAAATTTTAGTGGTGATCCAGAACATTTGGCAAAACTACCCCGAGAGCAATGCACCCTCAATACAATAAGTCCTAAAACCAGGATTATGATGCAAACCAAAACACCTTACACTAGATTCTCTAGTCAAGGGTGTAAGGCCCCGTGTACCACCCATTTATTGGCCCTTAGTGCCAACTTATAGAAGACGATAATTGTGAAAATTACTGCAATAATAGCAATAACTAACTCTATTCCAATAATGTTCATACAAATAATGGCAACAGAAATAATAATAACATCATTATCATTGTTATTATAATTATTATTTTTGACATTATTATTTTTAAAATTATCATTGTTCCTATTAACATTATATAAATAGTTATAATGATAAAAATAGCAATAATAATTAGCATAATAATAATTATAATTGCAATAGAGATGATATAAAATGATAATCATGATTATAATGACTATAATGATAATCATGAAAATAATGACAGTAATGATAATAATGATAATAATTATCATTCGGTCCATTTATAATGAAATAAAGGCCAGAAGTAATAAAATCCCATAAGTCGAAAAAAAGGCAAAATCTAGCGTATTACAGCCTTATGAGAGAAATGTCGACAAAAACCCTTTTTCGCTGTTTAATGGTAATTATGAGGATTTTAACATTAATTCATGTATAAATGATTTTAATGATAATTCCTTTATTATTGACAATAATGATAATTATGATGAAAATGACAATGGTAATGACAATAATAAAGATAAAATAGTTAATGATAATTTTGATAATTAGTGCAATAATAGCAATAATAAACTCTATACCAATAATTTTCATACTAATAATGGCAATAGAAATAATATCATTATCATTGTTATTATAATTATCATTATTGTCATTATTATTTCTAAAATTATCATTATTGTTATTATCATTGTGTAAATAGTTATAATCATGAAAATAGCAATAATAATTAGCATAATAATTATTATAACCGCAATAATGATGATAATGATAATCATGATGATAATGATTATAATGATAATAATCATGAAAACAATGAAAGTACTGATAATAATGATGATAATAAATATTATTCAGTCCTTATATGAAATAATAATAAGAAGAATCCTTCAGTGTTAGTACACACACACGCAATACTGTTCAGTATCTTTTTTAATGACACACCTGGAAGAGGCAGGTGTACAAAATAAATTCAGTCTATATAATACGAAAAAAGTGTGTGTGTGTGTGCGCGCGCGCGCGCGTTTTCTCACATGCCCCGTCCACTGGATTGATTCAGACCAAAATTGGCTCTCAGCAAAATGTGCTCTCAGCAAATCAAAATTTGGGTACCTCTTCCAGTACATAAAGTAAGTAAAGACCAAAATTGGCTCTCAGCAAATCAAAATTTGGGTACCTCTTCCAGTACATAAAGTAAGTAAAGAAAATATGTAATGGTGGGGGACGATGAGGTTGGAGCCGTTTGAGGGCATTATCGAGGCTATGTAGATTTGGGCTACGTAGATGAAGATGCAGATGTGAAAAAAAAAAAAAAATGAAGCAAGACTGATAGCAGTGTTGTAAAATCGGGTGAAGCCGATATTTCTGCTAGAAGCCATACAGGTTGTGAAACATCCTACATAGCTATATGAATAAATGTGTAGATAAAGTCATGAGATTATAAAATAAAGGTACATAGGGAAGAAGACCTTAGGAATGGTAATTGGATAGCATGTAACAAGATCAGTGTATTAGTAAAAGATATTCAGAGACATGATGAAGATAACATAATCTATGCATGTTGTAAGTCACAGTTCCTTCCATAGATAAGTAGAGGTTGAAATTGCTCCAAATGCATCATTTAGCTAAGGAGGTACTAACCATAAGAGATAAATTTTCAAAGCAAAATAGCTAAGAAGTAAGATATTAAATCAACCAAACCTGTAACCCTCATGATGAAATTTCACATGACGCTAAATAATACTTCAATTTTCTATTAAGAATCAAACATCTCTAATTGCTTCAGTGTGACATACCAGCATTTTCAACTCTTTCATTGTGGACTGGTTCCAATTACTCCTCAATCAAAGGATGGACAGAAATTGGAAAAGTATCCATTAGCTTTGGTGGTGCACCTTCTCCATTCCTGGCCCTCTCAGACTTCAGGCGGGAGTGTTTCTTCTTTGTTCTGAAAAGGTGTTCAAGATGATTATTATGTAATTAACTTCCACACAGTTCTTACACTTGAAAATGTGTATGTGATTTATTTATTCATTTTAGGTTTTTGGTAAGCTCATCCCAAAGTCATCTAAGGCTTAAATAAATCTGTAATTTATCAGTGTTCCCCGTCTCATGATTCATGCAGATGATATATTTTCTTCAGCTTGTATTCTTTCCAATCTACACATCTTTCAACATCTTTTATCCTTTTAGGTGATTTCATTGGTTAGTTTAGGTCAATAGGTCAAGTTAGATCAATTGAAAGAATATCAATGCTTACATTAAAGGACCTTCAGAATCCACGAGAAATATTTTGTCTAAAAGATAGGCTTGACACTTCTAAAAACAGATAAATAATTTCTTGTAATATTTTTTGTTAAATATGCATGCATGAATACCTTATCTATCTATCTATCTATCTATCTATCTATCTATATATATATATATATATATATTTTTTTTTTTTTTTTTTTTTTTTTTTTTTTTTTTTGTCCTACCCAGCACATAGTTTGGTTTTATTTCACAAGTACACAGGGATGTCCTTTTTTATTTCCAATAGTTTTTAATGGACTTTGAACGAATCTGATCTTTATTTTTGCTGCAAATGAGTATACTGAAAATATTTACACACTACCTTCCCTTCCTGCTCTGCTATTGGTTAAGTTGGTTTTATTTTCAGGTATATAGGGATTAGAAATATATTTTACTATTATAGATATATAGATCACATCATTTTGAACCCCCAGAACCACAATCTGCACATTATTAGCACTATAAAAAATTTCTAGACACATTCATTCGGGACCATGATCCCGCACACTTCCTCTGCCTGGCCATACGAGCTATTACTTTCGTTTTTTCTAAGTAACCAGAATGAGTTTAAACTGTGTGAATCTGGGAACCCCCTCTTTCGGCTGGGGTCCACGGGCCAGAGGGACCGACATAGTTTGGCATATAACTGTCCTTAATAATGATCATTTTTCATTGTAAATATATGTGGAGCAGTGTGAGTTATTCCTTTATGTGTATTATCAAAAGAAACATGAAAATCACTCCATTTTCTTGGAAAAATGAAAGTGAAAACACTTATGGTCATA
>NC_091575.1:4264570-4284570 GCF_042767895.1 Penaeus vannamei | reverse complement strand
AATGATGAAAATGTCAATAATAAAGAGCATAATAATTATCATAACTGAAATAAGGATAATAATAATAATGATAATGATGACGATAATGACTATAATGGTAATAATCATAAAAATAATGACAATAATGATAATAATGATGATAATAAAGATCAAAGAGTCCATTTATAATGAAATAAAGGCGAAAAGTAATAAAATCCCTAAAGTCGAAAAGCGGCAAAATCTATCCTTTTGAGAAAAACGTCGAAAAAAAACTTTTTCACTTATAAATGATAATTATGATGATTTTAACATTAATTCAGGTAATTATGATGACTTTCATGATAATTCCTTTATTATTAACAATAATAATGATAATCATGATAATGACAATAATAATGATAGGTTTGATAAATAATTTTCATACTAATAATGACAATAGAAATAATAATATCATTATCATTGTCATTATAATTACTATTATTGTCATTATTATTTCTAAAATTATCATTATTGTTATTATCATTATGAAAATAGTTATAATGCTGAAAATGACAATAATAATTAGCATAATAATTATTATAACTGCAATAATGATGATAATAATTATTATTCAGTCCATTTATAATGAAATAAAGGCCACAAGTAATAAAATCTCAAAAGTCGAAAAAAACGGCAAAATCTAGAGAGAAACGTCGAAAAAAAAACTTTTTCGTTTTTTAATCGTAAATATGATGATTTTAACATTAATTCAGGTAATTATGATGATTTTCATGATAATTCCTTGATTATTGACAATAATGATGATAATGACAATGACAATTACAATAATAATGATAAAATCATAATTATAATGATAATTTTGATAATTTCTGCAATGATAGCAATAATTAACTCTATTCCAATAATTTCATACTAAAAATGGCAATAGAAATAATAATATCATTATCATTGTCATTATAAACATTATTATTGTCATTATTATTTCTAAAATTATCATTATTGGTACTATCATTATATAGGTAGTTATAATAATAAAAATAGCAATAATAATTAGCATAATAATTATTATAACTGCAATAGTATGATAATAATAATGATAATCATGTAGATAATGATTATAATGATAATAATCATGAAAATAATGACAGTAATGATAATGATGATAATAAATATTATTCAGTCCATTTATAATGAAATAAAGGCCAGAAGTAATAAAATTCCAAAAGTCGAAAAAACGGCAAAATCTAGCGTATTACAGCCTTTTCAGAGAAACGTCGAAAACCCCCCCTTTTCACTTTTTAATGGTAATTATGAGGATTCTAACATTAATTCAGGTAATTATGATGATTTACATGATAATTCCTTTATCATTGACAATAATGATGATAATTATGATGATAACGCCAATGATAATGACAATAAAATGATAAAATCATAATTATATGATAATTTTGACAAATACTGCAATAATAGCAATAACTAACTATATTCCAACAATTTTCATACTAATAATGGCAATAGACATAATGACATCATTATCATTGCCATTATAATTATTATTATTGTCATTACTATTTCTGAAATTATCTTTATTGCTATTATCATTATATAAATAATTATAATGATAAAAATATCAATAATAATTATCATAACTGCATCAATTATGATAATAGTGATAATCATGATGGCAATGACTATAATGATAATAATCATGAAAATAATGAAAGTAATGATAATGATTATAATTATTATTCAGTCCATTGATGATGAAATAAAGGCCAGAAATAATAAAATCCTAAAAGTCGAAAAAAAGGCAAAGTCTAGCGTATACAGCCTTTTGAGAGAAACGTCGAAAAAAACCTTTTCGCTTTTTAATGGTAATTACGAGGATTTTAACATTAATTCAAGTAATTATGATGATTTTCATGATAATTCCTTGATGTTTGACAATAATGATGATAATTATGATGATAATGAGAATGATAGTGATAACCAACCATAATTATAATGATAATGTTGATAATTACTGCAATAATAGCAATAACTAACTCTATTCCAGTAATTTTCATACTAATAATGGGAATGTAAATAATATCATTATCATTGTCATTATAATTATCATTATTGTCATTATTTCTAAAATTATCATTATTGCCATTATCATTATATAAATAGGCATAATGATAAAAATAGCAATAACAATTCCCATAATAATTATTATAACTACAATAATGATGATAATAATAAGGATAATCATGATGGTAATGACTATAATGATAATAATCATGAAAATAATGACAGGAATGATAATAATGATGATAATTATTATTCAGTCTATTTATAGTGAAATAAAGGCTAGAAGTAATAAAATTCAACAAGGCGAAAAAACGGCAAAATGTAGCCTTTTGAGAGAAACGTCGAAAAAAACTTTTTTTTGCTTTTTAATGGTAATTATAAGGAATTTAACATTAATTCAGGTAATTATGATGATTTTCATGATAATTCTTTATTACTGACAATAATTATGATAATTATGATGATAATGACAATGATAGTGAATAATAATGATAAAATCATAATTACAATGATATCGTCCCACAGGTCTCCACCTAGGGTTGCCTCGAACAGAGACAACCTGGTGGGCAGGATCATCCTGAGGGAAGTCAGCCCGGTAGCCATATAGCCTGAGTTGGCGATCACGGATTGTGCAGGTAATAGTTCCTTTGCCAGTCTCATGGTGCAACCGTTGGTTTGACACATGGTCCCACCAACAGTACCCCATGATCCAGCACAATGATCTATTGCAAAAGGCATCAAGACGTGACAACAAGGTGCAGGATAATGTCTAGATTTCACTACCATATAACAAAACTGGAGTTATCAGGGCCTTGAAGACGCATAGCGTAGTCCTGTACAGGTACCGGCATCTCCATATACTCTGTCAAGAGATTCCATGACCCCTGCTGCCAGACCAATCTGTCTGCTGAGTTCCTGGTCTGCAGCCCAGAGTTATGAACTACACTATTCAGGTTTGTAAAGCTCTCTGTGACTTTGATGTTCTTGCTGCAAGCACGTACCGACTGAACAGGTTCTCCTAGCAAGTCCCCAAAATAACTCCTAACAAGTCCCCAAAGTCCTGGATCTTGGTCTTGGTCCAGGAGACCTGAAGACCCAAGGTATTCGCTTCATTACTAAATGCATCAAGAGCCACCACTTATCATTATAAAGCCCATCTTATAATGAGAAAAAGGCTAAAAGGAGAAAAATCCCAAAAGTCGAAAAACCGGCGAAATCTAGCAAAATACAGCCTTCTGAGAGATGACTCGAAAACCCCCCTTTTTCCAGTTTAAATGATGATTATGATGATTTTAGCAATAATTCTACTAATTAGGATGATTTTGATGATAACCCCATCAATAATGACGGTAATAATGATAATCATGCGAGTAATTAGGACAATAATTATGATAAAAATTATATAATGATAGTTATAATGATGATTTGCCTAATAATTGCGATAATAAGAATACTCAACAATATTCTAATGATTTTCCTACTAATAACACTAATAATAACGACAATGATAGAAATAAAAATAAAATTAAATATATCCCGGCCATTATTGTTATTATAATCATTATCATTATTGTTATTATCTCAAGAATTATCTTTATTGTCAATATCATTATTAAAATCATTATAATGATGAAAATGACATTAATAATTTAGATAATGATTATTATAATGACTATATTAAGGGTAATTAGGGCAATAATGACAGTAATGATAATAATGATGATGATAATGACAATAATGATGATAATTATCATTATAAAGCCCATCTATAATGAGAAAAAGGCTAAAAGGAGAAAAATCCAAAAAGTCGAAATACCGGCGAAATCTAGCAAAATACAGCCTTCTGAGAGATGGCTCGAAAACCCCCCTTTTTCCAGTTTAAATGATGATTATGATGATTTTACCATTAATTCTGCTAATTAGGATGATTTTGATGATAACCCCATCAATAATGACAATAATGACGATAATAATGGTAATTATGAGAGTAATTTGGACAATAATTATGATAATAATTATACAATGATACTTATAATGATGATTTGCGTAATAATTGCAATAATAGCAATAATCAACACAATTCTAATAATTTCCTACTAATAACACTAATAATAACGACAATGATAACAGAAATAATAATAAAAGTAATTATAACACGGCTATTATTGTTATTATAATAAATTTTATTGTTGTTATTCTTTCTAGAATTATCATTATTGCCATTATCATTATTAAAATCATTATAATAATGAAAATGACATTAATAATTAAGATAATGATTATTATAATGACTATATTAAGGGTAATTGGGGCAATAATCACAGTAATGATAATAATGGTGATGATAATGACAATAATGATGATAATTATCATTATAAAGCCCATCTATAATGAGAAAAAGGCTAAAAGGAGAAAAATCCCAAAAGTCGAAAAACCGGCGAAATCTAGCAAAATACAGCCTTCTGAGAGATAAGTCGAAAACCCCCCTTTTTCCAGTTTAAATGATGATTATGATGATTTTAGCAATAATTCTACTAATTAGGATGATTTTGATGATAACCCCATCAATAATGACGGTAATAATGATAATCATGCGAGTAATTAGGACAATAATTATGATAAAAATTATATAATGATAGTTATAATGATGATTTGCCTAATAATTGCGATAATAAGAATACTCAACAATATTCTTATGATTTTCCTACTAATAACACTAATAATAACGACAATGATAGAAATAAAAATAAAATTAAATATATCCCGGCCATTATTGTTATTATAATCATTATCATTATTGTTATTATCTCAAGAATTATCATTATTGTCAATATCATTATTAAAATCATTATAATGATGAAAATGACATAAATAATTTAGATAATGATTATTATAATGACTATATTAAGGGTAATTAGGGCAATAATGACAGTAATGATAATAATGATGATGATAATGACAATAATGATGATAATTATCATTATAAAGCCCATCTATAATGAGAAAAAGGCTAAAAGGAGAAAAATCCCAAAAGTCGAAAAACCGGCGAAATCTAGCAAAATACAGCCTTCTGAGAGATGACTCGAAAACCCCCCTTTTTCCAGTTTCAATTAGGATAAAAAAATATATAATGATAGTTATAATGATGATTTGCCTAATTATTGCGATAATAAGAATACTCAAATATATTTTAATGATTTTCCTACTAATAATACTAATAATAACGACAGTGATAGAAATAAAAATAAAATTAAATATATCCCGGCCATTATTGTTATTATAATCATTATCATTATTGTTATTATCTCAAGAATTATCTTTATTGTCAATATCATTATTAAAATCATTATAATGATGAAAATGACATTAATAATTTAGATAATGATTATTATAATGACTATATTAAGGGTAATTAGGGCAATAATGACAGTAATGATAATAATGATGATGATAATGACAATAATGATGATAATTATCATTATAAAGCCCATCTATAATGAGAAAAAGGCTAAAAGGAGAAAAATCCAAAAAGTCGAAATACCGGCGAAATCTAGCAAAATACAGCCTTCTGAGAGATGAGTCGAAAACCCCCCTTTTTCCAGTTTAAATGATGATTATGATGATTTTACCATTAATTCTGCTAATTAGGATGATTTTGATGATAACCCCATCAATAATGACAATAATGACGATAATAATGGTAATTATGAGAGTAATTTGGACAATAATTATGATAATAATTATACAATGATACTTATAATGATGATTTGCGTAATAATTGCAATAATAGCAATAATCAACACAATTCTAATAATTTCCTACTAATAACACTAATAATAACGACAATGATAACAGAAATAATAATAAAAGTAATTATAACACGGTTATTATTGTTATTATAATAAATTTTATTGTTGTTATTCTTTCTAGAATTATCATTATTGCCATTATCATTATTAAAATCATTATAATAATGAAAATGACATTAATAATTAAGATAATGATTATTATAATGACTATATTAAGGGTAATTAGGGCATTAATCACAGTAATGATAATAATGGTGATGATAATGACAATAATAATGATAATTATCATTATAAAGCCCATCTATAATGAGAAAAAGGCTAAAAGGAGAAAAATCCAAAAAGTCGAAAAACCGGCGAAATTTAGCAAAATACAGCCTTCTGAGAGATGAGTCGAAAATCCCCCTTTTTCCAGTTTAGATGATGATTATGATGATTTTAGCAATAATTCTACTAATTAGGATGATTTTGATGATAACCCCATCAATAATGACGGTAATAATGATAATCATGCGAGTAATTAGGACAATAATTATGATAAAAATTATATAATGATAGTTATAATGATGATTTGCCTAATAATTGCGATAATAAGAATACTCAACAATATTCTAATGATTTTCCTACTAATAACACTAATAATAACGACAATGATAGAAATAAAAATAAAATTAAATATATCCCGGCCATTATTGTTATTATAATCATTATCATTATTGTTATTATCTCAAGAATTATCATTATTGTCAATATCATTATTAAAATCATTATAATGATGAAAATGACATTAATAATTTAGATAATGATTATTATAATGACTATATTAAGGGTAATTAGGGCAATAATGACAGTAATGATAATAATGATGATGATAATGACAATAATGATGATAATTATCATTATAAAGCCCATCTATAATGAGAAAAAGGCTAAAAGGAGAAAAATCCAAAAAGTCGAAATACCGGCGAAATCTAGCAAAATACAGCCTTCTGAGAGATGACTCGAAAACCCCCCTTTTTCCAGTTTAAATGATGATTATGATGATTTTACCATTAATTCTGCTAATTAGGATGATTTTGATGATAACCCCATCAATAATGACAATAATGACGATAATAATGGTAATTATGAGAGTAATTTGGACAATAATTATGATAATAATTATACAATGATACTTATAATGATGATTTGCGTAATAATTGCAATAATAGCAATAATCAACACAATTCTAATAATTTCCTACTAATAACACTAATAATAACGACAATGATAACAGAAATAATAATAAAAGTAATTATAACACGGTTATTATTGTTATTATAATAAATTTTATTGTTGTTATTCTTTCTAGAATTATCATTATTGCCATTATCATTATTAAAATCATTATAATAATGAAAATGACATTAATAATTAAGATAATGATTATTATAATGACTATATTAAGGGTAATTAGGGCAATAATCACAGTAATGATAATAATGATGATGATAATGACAATAATGATGATAATTATCATTATAAAGCCCATCTATAATGAGAAAAAGGCTAAAAGGAGAAAAATCCCAAAAGTCGAAAAACCGGCGAAATCTAGCAAAATACAGCCTTCTGAGAGATGAGTCGAAAACCCCCCTTTTTCCAGTTTAGATGATGATTATGATGATTTTAGCAATAATTCTACTAATTAGGATGATTTTGATGATAACCCCATCAATAATGACGGTAATAATGATAATCATGCGAGTAATTAGGACAATAATTATGATAAAAATTATATAATGATAGTTATAATGATGATTTGCCTAATAATTGCGATAATAAGAATACTCAACAATATTCTAATGATTTTCCTACTAATAACACTAATAATAACGACAATGATAGAAATAAAAATAAAATTAAATATATCCCGGCCATTATTGTTATTATAATCATTATCATTATTGTTATTATCTCAAGAATTATCATTATTGTCAATATCATTATCAAAATCATTATAATGATGAAAATGACATTAATAATTTAGATAATGATTATTATAATGACTATATTAAGGGTAATTAGGGCAATAATGACAGTAATGATAATAATGATGATGATAATGACAATAATGATGATAATTATCATTATAAAGCCCATCTATAATGAGAAAAAGGCTAAAAGGAGAAAAATCCAAAAAGTCGAAATACCGGCGAAATCTAGCAAAATACAGCCTTCTGAGAGATGACTCGAAAACCCCCCTTTTTCCAGTTTAAATGATGATTATGATGATTTTACCATTAATTCTGCTAATTAGGATGATTTTGATGATAACCCCATCAATAATGACAATAATGACGATAATAATGGTAATTATGAGAGTAATTTGGACAATAATTATGATAATAATTATACAATGATACTTATAATGATGATTTGCGTAATAATTGCAATAATAGCAATAATCAACACAATTCTAATAATTTCCTACTAATAACACTAATAATAACGACAATGATAACAGAAATAATAATAAAAGTAATTATAACACGGCTATTATTGTTATTATAATAAATTTTATTGTTGTTATTCTTTCTAGAATTATCATTATTGCCATTATCATTATTAAAATCATTATAATAATGAAAATGACATTAATAATTAAGATAATGATTATTATAATGACTATATTAAGGGTAATTAGGGCAATAATCACAGTAATGATAATAATGGTGATGATAATGACAATAATGATGATAATTATCATTATAAAGCCCATCTATAATGAGAAAAAGGCTAAAAGGAGAAAAATCCCAAAAGTCGAAAAACCGGCGAAATCTAGCAAAATACAGCCTTCTGAGAGATGAGTCGAAAACCCCCCTTTTTCCAGTTTAGATGATGATTATGATGATTTTAGCAATAATTCTACTAATTAGGATGATTTTGATGATAACCCCATCAATAATGACGGTAATAATGATAATCATGCGAGTAATTAGGACAATAATTATGATAAAAATTATATAATGATAGTTATAATGATGATTTGCCTAATAATTGCGATAATAAGAATACTCAACAATATTCTAATGATTTTCCTACTAATAACACTAATAATAACGACAATGATAGAAATAAAAATAAAATTAAATATATCCCGGCCATTATTGTTATTATAATCATTATCATTATTGTTATTATCTCAAGAATTATCATTATTGTCAATATCATTATTAAAATCATTATAATGATGAAAATGACATTAATAATTTAGATAATGATTATTATAATGACTATATTAAGGGTAATTAGGGCAATAATGACAGTAATGATAATAATGATGATGATAATGACAATAATGATGATAATTATCATTATAAAGCCCATCTATAATGAGAAAAAGGCTAAAAGGAGAAAAATCCAAAAAGTCGAAATACCGGCGAAATCTAGCAAAATACAGCCTTCTGAGAGATGACTCGAAAACCCCCCTTTTTCCAGTTTAAATGATGATTATGATGATTTTACCATTAATTCTGCTAATTAGGATGATTTTGATGATAACCCCATCAATAATGACAATAATGACGATAATAATGGTAATTATGAGAGTAATTTGGACAATAATTATGATAATAATTATACAATGATACTTATAATGATGATTTGCGTAATAATTGCAATAATAGCAATAATCAACACAATTCTAATAATTTCCTACTAATAACACTAATAATAACGACAATGATAACAGAAATAATAATAAAAGTAATTATAACACGGCTATTATTGTTATTATAATAAATTTTATTGTTGTTATTCTTTCTAGAATTATCATTATTGCCATTATCATTATTAAAATCATTATAATAATGAAAATGACATTAATAATTAAGATAATGATTATTATAATGACTATATTAAGGGTAATTAGGGCAATAATCACAGTAATGATAATAATGATGATGATAATGACAATAATGATGATAATTATCATTATAAAGCCCATCTATAATGAGAAAAAGGCTAAAAGGAGAAAAATCCCAAAAGTCGAAAAACCGGCGAAATCTAGCAAAATACAGCCTTCTGAGAGATGAGTCGAAAACCCCCCTTTTTCCAGTTTAAATGATGATTATGATGATTTTAGCAATAATTCTACTAATTAGGATGATTTTGATGATAACCCCATCAATAATGACGGTAATAATGATAATCATGCGAGTAATTAGGACAATAATTATGATAAAAATTATATAATGATAGTTATAATGATGATTTGCCTAATAATTGCGATAATAAGAATACTCAACAATATTCTAATGATTTTCCTACTAATAACACTAATAATAACGACAATGATAGAAATAAAAATAAAATTAAATATATCCCGGCCATTATTGTTATTATAATCATTATCATTATTGTTATTATCTCAAGAATTATCATTATTGTCAATATCATTATTAAAATCATTATAATGATGAAAATGACATTAATAATTTAGATAATGATTATTATAATGACTATATTAAGGGTAATTAGGGCAATAATGACAGTAATGATAATAATGATGATGATAATGACAATAATGATGATAATTATCATTATAAAGCCCATCTATAATGAGAAAAAGGCTAAAAGGAGAAAAATCCAAAAAGTCGAAATACCGGCGAAATCTAGCAAAATACAGCCTTCTGAGAGATGACTCGAAAACCCCCCTTTTTCCAGTTTAAATGATGATTATGATGATTTTACCATTAATTCTGCTAATTAGGATGATTTTGATGATAACCCCATCAATAATGACAATAATGACGATAATAATGGTAATTATGAGAGTAATTTGGACAATAATTATGATAATAATTATACAATGATACTTATAATGATGATTTGCGTAATAATTGCAATAATAGCAATAATCAACACAATTCTAATAATTTCCTACTAATAACACTAATAATAACGACAATGATAACAGAAATAATAATAAAAGTAATTATAACACGGCTATTATTGTTATTATAATAAATTTTATTGTTGTTATTCTTTCTAGAATTATCATTATTGCCATTATCATTATTAAAATCATTATAATAATGAAAATGACATTAATAATTAAGATAATGATTATTATAATGACTATATTAAGGGTAATTAGGGCAATAATCACAGTAATGATAATAATGATGATGATAATGACAATAATGATGATAATTATCATTATAAAGCCCATCTATAATGAGAAAAAGGCTAAAAGGAGAAAAATCCCAAAAGTCGAAAAACCGGCGAAATCAAGCAAAATACAGCCTTCTGAGAGATGAGTCGAAAACCCCCCTTTTTCCAGTTTAAATGATGATTATGATGATTTTAGCAATAATTCTACTAATTAGGATGATTTTGATGATAACCCCATCAATAATGACGGTAATAATGATAATCATGCGAGTAATTAGGACAATAATTATGATAAAAATTATATAATGATAGTTATAATGATGATTTGCCTAATAATTGCGATAATAAGAATACTCAACAATATTCTAATGATTTTCCTACTAATAACACTAATAATAACGACAATGATAGAAATAAAAATAAAATTAAATATATCCCGGCCATTATTGTTATTATAATCATTATCATTATTGTTATTATCTCAAGAATTATCATTATTGTCAATATCATTATTAAAATCATTATAATGATGAAAATGACATTAATAATTTAGATAATGATTATTATAATGACTATATTAAGGGTAATTAGGGCAATAATGACAGTAATGATAATAATGATGATGATAATGACAATAATGATGATAATTATCATTATAAAGCCCATCTATAATGAGAAAAAGGCTAAAAGGAGAAAAATCCAAAAAGTCGAAAAACCGGCGAAATCTAGCAAAATACAGCCTTCTGAGAGATGACTCGAAAACCCCCCTTTTTCCAGTTTAAATGATGATTATGATGATTTTACCATTAATTCTGCTAATTAGGATGATTTTGATGATAACCCCATCAATAATGACAATAATGACGATAATAATGGTAATTATGAGAGTAATTTGGACAATAATTATGATAATAATTATACAATGATACTTATAATGATGATTTGCGTAATAATTGCAATAATAGCAATAATCAACACAATTCTAATAATTTCCTACTAATAACACTAATAATAACGACAATGATAACAGAAATAATAATAAAAGTAATTATAACACGGCTATTATTGTTATTATAATAAATTTTATTGTTGTTATTCTTTCTAGAATTATCATTATTGCCATTATCATTATTAAAATCATTATAATAATGAAAATGACATTAATAATTAAGATAATGATTATTATAATGACTATATTAAGGGTAATTAGGGCAATAATCACAGTAATGATAATAATGATGATGATAATGACAATAATGATGATAATTATCATTATAAAGCCCATCTATAATGAGAAAAAGGCTAAAAGGAGAAAAATCCCAAAAGTCGAAAAACCGGCGAAATCTAGCAAAATACAGCCTTCTGAGAGATGAGTCGAAAACCCCCCTTTTTCCAGTTTAAATGATGATTATGATGATTTTAGCAATAATTCTACTAATTAGGATGATTTTGATGATAACCCCATCAATAATGACGGTAATAATGATAATCATGCGAGTAATTAGGACAATAATTATGATAAAAATTATATAATGATAGTTATAATGATGATTTGCCTAATAATTGCGATAATAAGAATACTCAACAATATTCTAATGATTTTCCTACTAATAACACTAATAATAACGACAATGATAGAAATAAAAATAAAATTAAATATATCCCGGCCATTATTGTTATTATAATCATTATCATTATTGTTATTATCTCAAGAATTATCATTATTGTCAATATCATTATTAAAATCATTATAATGATGAAAATGACATTAATAATTTAGATAATGATTATTATAATGACTATATTAAGGGTAATTAGGGCAATAATGACAGTAATGATAATAATGATGATGATAATGACAATAATGATGATAATTATCATTATAAAGCCCATCTATAATGAGAAAAAGGCTAAAAGGAGAAAAATCCAAAAAGTCGAAAAACCGGCGAAATCTAGCAAAATACAGCCTTCTGAGAGATGAGTCGAAAACCCCCCTTTTTCCAGTTTAAATGATGATTATGATGATTTTAGCAATAATTCTACTAATTAGGATGATTTTGATGATAACCCCATCAATAATGACGGTAATAATGATAATCATGCGAGTAATTAGGACAATAATTATGATAAAAATTATATAATGATAGTTATAATGATGATTTGCCTAATAATTGCGATAATAAGAATACTCAACAATATTCTAATGATTTTCCTACTAATAACACTAATAATAACGACAATGATAGAAATAAAAATAAAATTAAATATATCCCGGCCATTATTGTTATTATAATCATTATCATTATTGTTATTATCTCAAGAATTATCATTATTGTCAATATCATTATTAAAATCATTATAATGATGAAAATGACATTAATAATTTAGATAATGATTATTATAATGACTATATTAAGGGTAATTAGGGCAATAATGACAGTAATGATAATAATGATGATGATAATGACAATAATGATGATAATTATCATTATAAAGCCCATCTATAATGAGAAAAAGGCTAAAAGGAGAAAAATCCAAAAAGTCGAAAAACCGGCGAAATCTAGCAAAATACAGCCTTCTGAGAGATGACTCGAAAACCCCCCTTTTTCCAGTTTAAATGATGATTATGATGATTTTACCATTAATTCTGCTAATTAGGATGATTTTGATGATAACCCCATCAATAATGACAATAATGACGATAATAATGGTAATTATGAGAGTAATTTGGACAATAATTATGATAATAATTATACAATGATACTTATAATGATGATTTGCGTAATAATTGCAATAATAGCAATAATCAACACAATTCTAATAATTTCCTACTAATAACACTAATAATAACGACAATGATAACAGAAATAATAATAAAAGTAATTATAACACGGCTATTATTGTTATTATAATAAATTTTATTGTTGTTATTCTTTCTAGAATTATCATTATTGCCATTATCATTATTAAAATCATTATAATGATGAAAATGACATTAATAATTAAGATAATGATTATTATAATGACTATATTAAGGGTAATTAGGGCAATAATCACAGTAATGATAATAATGATGATGATAATGACAATAATGATGATAATTATCATTATAAAGCCCATCTATAATGAGAAAAAGGCTAAAAGGAGAAAAATCCCAAAAGTCGAAAAACCGGCGAAATCTAGCAAAATACAGCCTTCTGAGAGATGAGTCGAAAACCCCCCTTTTTCCAGTTTAAATGATGATTATGATGATTTTAGCAATAATTCTACTAATTAGGATGATTTTGATGATAACCCCATCAATAATGACGGTAATAATGATAATCATGCGAGTAATTAGGACAATAATTATGATAAAAATTATATAATGATAGTTATAATGATGATTTGCCTAATAATTGCGATAATAAGAATACTCAACAATATTCTAATGATTTTCCTACTAATAACACTAATAATAACGACAATGATAGAAATAAAAATAAAATTAAATATATCCCGGCCATTATTGTTATTATAATCATTATCATTATTGTTATTATCTCAAGAATTATCATTATTGTCAATATCATTATTAAAATCATTATAATGATGAAAATGACATTAATAATTTAGATAATGATTATTATAATGACTATATTAAGGGTAATTAGGGCAATAATCACAGTAATGATAATAATGATGATGATAATGACAATAATGATGATAATTATCATTATAAAGCCCATCTATAATGAGAAAAAGGCTAAAAGGAGAAAAATCCAAAAAGTCGAAATACCGGCGAAATCTAGCAAAATACAGCCTTCTGAGAGATGACTCGAAAACCCCCCTTTTTCCAGTTTAAATGATGATTATGATGATTTTACCATTAATTCTGCTAATTAGGATGATTTTGATGATAACCCCATCAATAATGACAATAATGACGATAATAATGGTAATTATGAGAGTAATTTGGACAATAATTATGATAATAATTATACAATGATACTTATAATGATGATTTGCGTAATAATTGCAATAATAGCAATAATCAACACAATTCTAATAATTTCCTACTAATAACACTAATAATAACGACAATGATAACAGAAATAATAATAAAAGTAATTATAACACGGCTATTATTGTTATTATAATAAATTTTATTGTTGTTATTCTTTCTAGAATTATCATTATTGCCATTATCATTATTAAAATCATTATAATAATGAAAATGACATTAATAATTAAGATAATGATTATTATAATGACTATATTAAGGGTAATTAGGGCAATAATCACAGTAATGATAATAATGATGATGATAATGACAATAATGATGATAATTATCATTATAAAGCCCATCTATAATGAGAAAAAGGCTAAAAGGAGAAAAATCCCAAAAGTCGAAAAACCGGCGAAATCTAGCAAAATACAGCCTTCTGAGAGATGAGTCGAAAACCCCCCTTTTTCCAGTTTAAATGATGATTATGATGATTTTAGCAATAATTCTACTAATTAGGATGATTTTGATGATAACCCCATCAATAATGACGGTAATAATGATAATCATGCGAGTAATTAGGACAATAATTATGATAAAAATTATATAATGATAGTTATAATGATGATTTGCCTAATAATTGCGATAATAAGAATACTCAACAATATTCTAATGATTTTCCTACTAATAACACTAATAATAACGACAATGATAGAAATAAAAATAAAATTAAATATATCCCGGCCATTATTGTTATTATAATCATTATCATTATTGTTATTATCTCAAGAATTATCATTATTGTCAATATCATTATTAAAATCATTATAATGATGAAAATGACATTAATAATTTAGATAATGATTATTATAATGACTATATTAAGGGTAATTAGGGCAATAATCACAGTAATGATAATAATGATGATGATAATGACAATAATGATGATAATTATCATTATAAAGCCCATCTATAATGAGAAAAAGGCTAAAAGGAGAAAAATCCAAAAAGTCGAAAAACCGGCGAAATCTAGCAAAATACAGCCTTCTGAGAGATGACTCGAAAACCCCCCTTTTTCCAGTTTAAATGATGATTATGATGATTTTACCATTAATTCTGCTAATTAGGATGATTTTGATGATAACCCCATCAATAATGACAATAATGACGATAATAATGGTAATTATGAGAGTAATTTGGACAATAATTATGATAATAATTATACAATGATACTTATAATGATGATTTGCGTAATAATTGCAATAATAGCAATAATCAACACAATTCTAATAATTTCCTACTAATAACACTAATAATAACGACAATGATAACAGAAATAATAATAAAAGTAATTATAACACGGCTATTATTGTTATTATAATAAATTTTATTGTTGTTATTCTTTCTAGAATTATCATTATTGCCATTATCATTATTAAAATCATTATAATAATGAAAATGACATTAATAATTAAGATAATGATTATTATAATGACTATATTAAGGGTAATTAGGGCAATAATCACAGTAATGATAATAATGATGATGATAATGACAATAATGATGATAATTATCATTATAAAGCCCATCTATAATGAGAAAAAGGCTAAAAGGAGAAAAATCCCAAAAGTCGAAAAACCGGCGAAATCTAGCAAAATACAGCCTTCTGAGAGATGAGTCGAAAACCCCCCTTTTTCCAGTTTAAATGATGATTATGATGATTTTAGCAATAATTCTACTAATTAGGATGATTTTGATGATAACCCCATCAATAATGACGGTAATAATGATAATCATGCGAGTAATTAGGACAATAATTATGATAAAAATTATATAATGATAGTTATAATGATGATTTGCCTAATAATTGCGATAATAAGAATACTCAACAATATTCTAATGATTTTCCTACTAATAACACTAATAATAACGACAATGATAGAAATAAAAATAAAATTAAATATATCCCGGCCATTATTGTTATTATAATCATTATCATTATTGTTATTATCTCAAGAATTATCATTATTGTCAATATCATTATTAAAATCATTATAATGATGAAAATGACATTAATAATTTAGATAATGATTATTATAATGACTATATTAAGGGTAATTAGGGCAATAATGACAGTAATGATAATAATGATGATGATAATGACAATAATGATGATAATTATCATTATAAAGCCCATCTATAATGAGAAAAAGGCTAAAAGGAGAAAAATCCAAAAAGTCGAAAAACCGGCGAAATCTAGCAAAATACAGCCTTCTGAGAGATGACTCGAAAACCCCCCTTTTTCCAGTTTAAATGATGATTATGATGATTTTACCATTAATTCTGCTAATTAGGATGATTTTGATGATAACCCCATCAATAATGACAATAATGACGATAATAATGGTAATTATGAGAGTAATTTGGACAATAATTATGATAATAATTATACAATGATACTTATAATGATGATTTGCGTAATAATTGCAATAATAGCAATAATCAACACAATTCTAATAATTTCCTACTAATAACACTAATAATAACGACAATGATAACAGAAATAATAATAAAAGTAATTATAACACGGCTATTATTGTTATTATAATAAATTTTATTGTTGTTATTCTTTCTAGAATTATCATTATTGCCATTATCATTATTAAAATCATTATAATAATGAAAATGACATTAATAATTAAGATAATGATTATTATAATGACTATATTAAGGGTAATTAGGGCAATAATCACAGTAATGATAATAATGATGATGATAATGACAATAATGATGATAATTATCATTATAAAGCCCATCTATAATGAGAAAAAGGCTAAAAGGAGAAAAATCCCAAAAGTCGAAAAACCGGCGAAATCTAGCAAAATACAGCCTTCTGAGAGATGAGTCGAAAACCCCCCTTTTTCCAGTTTAAATGATGATTATGATGATTTTAGCAATAATTCTACTAATTAGGATGATTTTGATGATAACCCCATCAATAATGACGGTAATAATGATAATCATGCGAGTAATTAGGACAATAATTATGATAAAAATTATATAATGATAGTTATAATGATGATTTGCCTAATAATTGCGATAATAAGAATACTCAACAATATTCTAATGATTTTCCTACTAATAACACTAATAATAACGACAATGATAGAAATAAAAATAAAATTAAATATATCCCGGCCATTATTGTTATTATAATCATTATCATTATTGTTATTATCTCAAGAATTATCATTATTGTCAATATCATTATTAAAATCATTATAATGATGAAAATGACATTAATAATTTAGATAATGATTATTATAATGACTATATTAAGGGTAATTAGGGCAATAATGACAGTAATGATAATAATGATGATGATAATGACAATAATGATGATAATTATCATTATAAAGCCCATCTATAATGAGAAAAAGGCTAAAAGGAGAAAAATCCAAAAAGTCGAAAAACCGGCGAAATCTAGCAAAATACAGCCTTCTGAGAGATGACTCGAAAACCCCCCTTTTTCCAGTTTAAATGATGATTATGATGATTTTACCATTAATTCTGCTAATTAGGATGATTTTGATGATAACCCCATCAATAATGACAATAATGACGATAATAATGGTAATTATGAGAGTAATTTGGACAATAATTATGATAATAATTATACAATGATACTTATAATGATGATTTGCGTAATAATTGCAATAATAGCAATAATCAACACAATTCTAATAATTTCCTACTAATAACACTAATAATAACGACAATGATAACAGAAATAATAATAAAAGTAATTATAACACGGCTATTATTGTTATTATAATAAATTTTATTGTTGTTATTCTTTCTAGAATTATCATTATTGCCATTATCATTATTAAAATCATTATAATAATGAAAATGACATTAATAATTAAGATAATGATTATTATAATGACTATATTAAGGGTAATTGGGGCCCCCCCCCCCCCCCCCCCCCCCCCCCCCCCCCCCCCCCCCCCCCCCCCCCCCAAAAAAAAAAAAAAAAAAAAAAAAAAAAAAAAAAAAAAAAAAAAAAAAAAAAAAAAAAAAAAAAAAAAAAAAAAAAAAAAAAAAAAAAAAAAAAAAAAAAAAACAAAAAAAAAAAAAAAAAAAAAAAAAAAAAAAAAAAAAAAAAAAAAGAAGAAAAAAAAACAAAAAAAAAAAATATCATTATTAAAATCATTATAATGATGAAAATGACATTAATAATTTAGATAATGATTATTATAATGACTATATTAAGGGTAATTAGGGCAATAATCACAGTAATGATAATAATGATGATGATAATGACAATAATGATGATAATTATCATTATAAAGCCAATCTATAATGAGAAAAAGGCTAAGGAGAAAAATCCAAAAAGTCGAAAAACCGGCGAAATCTAGCAAAATACAAGCCTTCTGAGAGATGATCGAAAACCCCCCTTTTTCCAGTTTAAATGAGGATTATGATGATTTTACCATTAATTCTGCTAATTAGGATGATTTTGATGATCACCCCATCAATAATGACAATAATGACGATAATAATGGTAATTATGAGAGTAATTTGGACAACAATTATGATAATAATTATACAATGATACTTATAATGATGTTTTTTTTTTTGTTTTTTTTTTTTTTTTATTTTTTTTTTTTTTTTTTTTTTTTTTTAAAAAAAAAAAAAAAAAAAAAAAAAAAAAAAAAAAAAAAAAAAAAGAAGAAAAAAAAAAAAAATTATCATTATTAAAATCATAATAATAATGAAAATGACATTAATAATTAAGATAATGATTATTATAATGACTATATTAAGGGTAAGTAGAGCAATAATCACAGTAATGATAATAATGATGATGATAATGACAATAATGATGATAATTATCATTATAAAGCCCAGCTATAATGAGAAAAAGGCTAAAAGCAGAAAAATCCCAAAAGGCGAAAAAGCGGCGAAATCTAGCAAAATACAGCCTTCTGAGAGAT
>NC_091575.1:4254216-4264070 GCF_042767895.1 Penaeus vannamei | reverse complement strand
CGAATTTGAATGTCGAACGGCGGTGGGGGAGGGGGAGGGGGTTTCTAAAATACCAGAGATAATGAGCAATTTTTTTTTCAAGTTTAGCGGGATTTTTTCTTAGAGGTTTATCTTTAATCTGGTGGATTTATTTTTATTTTATTTATTTTTAGGTCGGCTTAGTGGATGTAGTTGGCAACATTGCTAATAATAATTCTGTCTTTTTTGTGTGAGTGTGTATGTGTGTGTGAGAGAGAGAGAGTAAAGATCAATATCTGTGCATTTAATCTGTAAAATCTCTCTCTCTCTCTCTCGTCTCTCTCCCTCTCTCTCATTCTCTCTCTCTCTCGTCTCTCTCCCTCTCTCTCTCTCTCTCACTCTCTCTCTCTCGCCTTCTCCCTCATCCCATCTGATTATGATTATTTATTTTGATATCGTCATTGTTTTCGTTATTTATAAAGCTACGTTTATTACCGCTGTTATTGTAATTATTGTTAGCATTACATATGTAAACCTGACTACGTATAAATCAATCTTCTGCTTATATCGATTAGCAACTGAGCGTCCAAAGGTGCTCTTAGACGAATCATAAATTCATGCTCTTATCAGGGATACAGGCACCGAAATCTCCTCTCTAATACAGTCATGAGTTAGAATGCATTTACGCAGATGGATCATTGGTCACGTGATAAAAGGTCTATGACTAAAGATTTAATAGTCTTGTCGAACAATTTTTCTGAAACTACCCCTGTGGACGTGTGAATAAACAGACAAACAAACAACAAAAAGACCGCACAAGAAAAGAAAAATTGTCGTAAAAAAAAAAGAGGAAAGCGAATTATTAGGAAAAAAAGGATTATGGTCGTAAAAGATAAGAAAAAAAGTTATCTTAGGCGACCACAAGGCAGTGTCGTGTATGAGCATTTCCTCACTCGCGGCGACAAGGGAACGGCTGATGTAAGTTTGTTTCATGTTACTCTGGCAGATGACTGTGGGAGAGGAAGAGAGAGAGAGAGAGAGAGAGAGAGAAACAGACAGACAGAGAGAGAGAGAGAGAGACAGAGAGACAGAGAGATAGAAAGAGAGAGAGGAGAAAGCAATTTCGAGAGGTAAGGAGGAGAGAGAGAGAGAGAGGAGAAAGCAATTTCGAGAGAGAGAGAGAGAGAGAGAAAGAGAGGTAAAGCGAGAAAGAGAGATTACGGATTTTCGGTACGCTTGCCAATTAGCAAAATCAGATTTCCTTATCGGATTTTCACTTAGCCGGACTATATACAGCAAGAAAAAAATGCTATTGCTTTCTGATATTCCTTTTTTCTTTTTATCTGCGGAGATTGCCTCCTAAAAAAAAAAAAAAAAAAAAAAAAAAATATTGATTAAGATATCGAAATCATTACTGTTACATTCTGTTACTTCCTTAATCATTCCCACAGCAAATGTTGATAAAATGATTCTGATCATCGCTACAGTTATTACTTTTATCATCATCAAACTACTTATATTATCACACAACATTACTATTACTACCTTTATCATTATTCTTCCCACAATTAGTATTGGCACGATGATTTTAAGAGATTTTTTTCTACGTTAATCAATAAATAAATTAACATATGCATTAGATTCCATATCATATATTCTGAATATTTTTTGCTACCCGTATTGAAAATCAAAATCTCTTTTAGTGGTAGAAATATCTCAATTATTTACATAGCCGATAACAGTAAAGAGAGAGAGAGAGAGGGGGGGGGGGGAGAAAGAGTGAGAGAAAAAAAAGTGTAATGGCATCTTAATCTTCATTCGAATTAACGTGTCTGAGAAAAGGTATGGCTTTGTATTGAAAATTGTGAATTCCTGTTTTCTGCCAAAGGCTGTATCCAACAGCAAAATCGACCGCCACGCGTCGGGTCGCAAGTTAAGAGGTGCACAAAACCGCATTCACGGGAAACATTTTGTGATTTTTGATGCTGTGATGCTCTCCCTCCCCACCTCCCTCTCTCTATCTACCTATCTATCTATCTTTCTTTTTCTCTCTCTCTATGTCTGTCTATCTGTCACTCTCTCTCTCTCACACACACTTTCTCTCAGTCTGTCCGTCTGCCTTCCTCTTCCTCTCTCTCTCTCTCTCTCTCTCTCTCTCTCTCTCTCTCTCTCTCTCTCTCTCTCTCTCTCCCTCTCACTCTCTCTTCTCTCGCTCTCTCTCTCTCTGCATCTCACTTTCTCGCTCTCTCTCTTTTTTCTCTTTTTCTCTCACCCTCTCTCTCAGTCTGGCTGTCTGTCTGTCTGTATATGTAGTGAATGTCACTGTCTGTCTGACTCACTCACTCACTCACTCTCTCTCTCTCTCTCTCTCTCTCTCTCTCTCGCTCTCTCTCTTTCTCTCTCTCTCTCTCTATCTATCTATCTATCTATCTTTCTCTCTCTCTCGCTCTCTAAAATAGGGGACTTGCGGTGTGATATATTCCGATTTTATATTATTCATGCTGTTAACAAAGAAAAAAAGACAAATGAAATAGCAATTTTAAAAGGAAAACGTATATTTTAGACACGTGGGAAGACAGCATGGTTTTTAATCATGAATACTACGAACTCCTGTTTAATGAAATTGCAAACATGATTGTGGAAATGAAGGGCTTAGAAAAATCTAAATAAACAAAAATATTTTCTCTGAGCGACCTGGAGCCTTCAATCCGTTCAAATCAACCAAAGAACAATAAAAATATGAATGAATAAACATAAATAGTAGGAATGATAAAAAGAGTATTAATATCAGCTATGCTTATGATGATAACATTTAATCATCATTATGATGGAACGATAATTATGATAATGATAATAATGATAACGATAGATAATAACTCATTATAGTTAGGATAATGATTATAAGAATACAATGATATTAATGAAAAAAGACACACTGAAGGAGAAGCCAATGGATCTCCCATTAAGAATATGAATATATTTTCAGTTGTAAGCATGTTTTATCTTTGTTAATCTAATGCAACGATTAATGATAATAATGAAAAAAAAAATGCATTTTCGATCTTACAATTTAAGTAAAAACTGATTGCAACTCGGCGCTTTTCATTTTTTTAAGCTCGGAGCTTTTCATGTCTTTCAACCCCGGACAATGTTGCAATCAGAGGGAGCAATTTTTATTTTTTATTCTATTTTTTTATTTATATTTTTTTGCTCCCTTTTGAAGATTCCAACCCGCAACAGCGTATCCGAGACCCGCTGTTGCGGATTCGAACTGGCGCCTTACCCACTCGGCCTCGATGGCCGAGGGGTATTAGGAAGAGAGAGAGAATGCGTTAATGTGTATCTGTGCGAGTATGTATGAGAGAGAGAGAGAGCGTATGTATGTTTGCGTAGGCGTGGTCGTCTGTATGTACGTTTTTCTGTATGTATGTGTTTACGATTGCATGAGCGTGTCCGTCTGCGTGTCATGTGTGGGTGTGTGTGTTTGTTCGCGTGTGTGTTTATGTTTGCTAGAGCATGTTCATTTGTGCTCGTGTGTGTATGTGTTCTCTTTTGATTTCTGCCTGACTATCTATCCATTAATTTATTTTTATGTTTTCTTTTTTTTATTCTTATTTTCTCTTTCCCATTTTCTTGTTGATTCCGCTTCTGCCCTTTTCCTTCTTCCTGGTCATTTATGTCGCTGTTGTTTTGTAATCCTTGTACTTTTGCGATCTTAGTTGTGACTCATTTTATCATTATTTTCAGAGCTGCGCAACATATGCTAATATCTGTATTTTCATAACTGAGGTAATTAAGGTGATTACTGTCATTATCATCGTTATCGTTTCATTATTGTCACACCGTCGTGATTATCATCATCATTATTATTGCCAATTACGTTCTTTTTTTGTAACCCAAGTGGTATTAACAATATAATTAATTTCATCATTACATTCATCACTACTATCGTTACTTACATGACCACCCTCACCATTATTATTGCCATTATCAGTATTGAAATCATCATCAAATTCATTATCATCATGATCTTTTATATTATCACTATTATAAATATTATTTTTATTACTATTACTATTATCATTAATTAATTCCTACTTCTCAGGATTGTTCTTCGTAGTGTCATCACTTTTGCGTTTCATCATCACATTAAAATATTGCTACAGTTTATAGTTTTATTTTAGTCACACTTCTTTTCTCCCAAAACAAGAGTAAAAGAAATAAATAAGATAAAACAATTTCGGATTTGGCGCAGAGTAGATTCGATCCACGTCCTCCGCATTGAGCCCGGCACGCTTCCACTGCCTTACCCTGCTGATTAAAAGATAGTATAAGTAATGTAAATTTGTGCAGATTACGGAATATTTTTCTCTTTCGTAAATAAATAGATAAATAAATAAAAGAATGAATAAATAAATAAAAAAATAATAAAAAGTATATAATAGCTTGGAAGCCATTATATTATAACAACAATGTTCATAATGACATATATAATAAAAACAGTCCCGAGCACAGATTCATTTTGCTGAAAAAGACAATGATATTGAAATAAGAATAAACAGTATCTATTCCCACCGGACACAATAAATTCTAGCCCATACTAGTTTCTTCTTCAACACTATATCATATTTATCGTCAGCAAAGAGGGAGAGGCACATGCACACGGGTAGAGAGAGAGAAAACAGGAGAAGAAGAGAGAGAGAGAGCGAGGAGCAAGGGGAGAGAGAGAGGCGTCAGGCAGAGAGGGAAAGAAACAGAGAAACGAAACGAGAAAATGAAACACACGTATATGTATATAAAGAGAAAGGTGGAGAGTTTGAAAGAGGTAGACATATAAAGACTTTTCGTATAATATATAATAATAATAATAATAATAATAATAATAATAACCAAAATGTATCTCAACAATAGTAATAATATAATCTAGTCTACATTATACAGCATGACAAATCATGTACAGAATAGTTGTACTTGATATAATTATCTCTCATTTACCTATTATTGATGCTCTAATAGGGTTTTACAACGTATAATATTTGTCAAAAGAATAACTTTTCTCCAGTCGGACGGGTACCAAACGCATATTTTTCCCCGCGCGGCCGGGCCGTCCTGGACCATGAAAATCGTCTTTTTAAATCTGCTGAATATCTCTACGGGGTCACGTAGCCAAATTTCACTCAGACCCCGTGGAAAGACGAAAAACAATTACATGGCGATGTGAAAGTATGTATATTAGGTTTATGAGCACATATATATCATTTTTGTGTACCCCATGACCTTTTGTTTATTTATATTATTACTTCCGTTTGTTTGTTTGTTAATTGTTTGTTTTTTTGTTTGTTTTCTAATATTTCTAAAAGTTATGAACACATTTCAACGAGATTTTAACCAAAGGTGAGTTTTAACCTAACTTAGACGCTTATTGCAGTTTGGTGTTGATGCGGACTATGGTTTGGATCCAGGATTTTTTTTCTAACTCGAAAAGTTATGAACAGGTTTGAATAACATTTTTACCTGAGGGTTGTCTTAGCCTAATTAATATTCCATAAAATTTTAGTGGTGATCCAGAACATTTGGCAAAACTACCCCGAGAGCAATGCACCCTCAATACAATAAGTCCTAAAACCAGGATTATGATGCAAACCAAAACACCTTACACTAGATTCTCTAGTCAAGGGTGTAAGGCCCCGTGTACCACCCATTTATTGGCCCTTAGTGCCAACTTATAGAAGACGATAATTGTGAAAATTACTGCAATAATAGCAATAACTATCTCTATTCCAATAATGTTCATACAAATAATGGCAACAGAAATACTAATAACATCATTATCATTGTTATTATAATTATTATTTTTGACATTATTATTTTTAAAATTATCATTGTTCCTATTAACATTATATAAATAGTTATAATGATAAAAATAGCAATAATAATTAGCATAATAATAATTATAATTGCAATAGAGATGATATAAAATGATAATCATGATTATAATGACTATAATGATAATCATGAAAATAATGACAGTAATGATAATAATGATAATAATTATCATTCGGTCCATTTATAATGAAATAAAGGCCAGAAGTAATAAAATCCCAGAAGTCGAAAAAAAGGCAAAATGTAGCGTATTATGAGAGAAATGTCGACAAAAACCCTTTTTCGCTGTTTAATGGTAATTATGAGGATTTTAACATTAATTCAGGTATAAATGATGATTTTAATGATAATTCCTTTATTATTGACAATAATGATAATTATGATGAAAATGACAATGGTAATGACAATAATAAAGATAAAATAGTTAATGATAATTTTGATAATTAGTGCAATAATAGCAATAATAAACTCTATACCAATAATTTTCATACTAATAATGGCAATAGAAATAATATCATTATCATTGTTATTATAATTATCATTATTGTCATTATTATTTCTAAAATTATCATTATTGTTATTATTATTGTGTAAATAGTTATAATCATGAAAATAGCAATAATAATTAGCATAATAATTATTATAACCGCAATAATGATGATAATGATAATCATGATGATAATGATTATAATGATAATAATCATGAAAACAATGAAAGTACTGATAATAATGATGATAATAAATATTATTCAGTCCTTATATGAAATAATAATAATAAGAATCATTCAGTGTTAGTACACACACACGCAATACTGTTCAGTATCTTTTTTAATGACACACCTGGAAGAGGCAGGTGTACAAAATAAATTCAGTCTATATAATACGAAAAAAGTGTGTGTGTGTGTGTGCGCGCGCGCGCGCGTTTTCTCACATGCCCCGTCCACTGGATTGATTCAGACCAAAATTGGCTCTCAGCAAAATGTGCTCTTAGCAAATCAAAATTTGGGTACCTCTTCCAGTACATAAAGTAAGTAAAGACCAAAATTGGCTCTCAGCAAATCAAAATTTGGGTACCTCTTCCAGTACATAAAGTAAGTAAAGACCAAAATTGGCTCTCAGCAAATCAAAATTTGGGTACCTCTTCCAGTACATAAAGTAAGTAAAGAAAATATGTTATGGTGGGGGACGATGAGGTTGGAGCCGTTTGAGGGCATTATCGAGGCTATGTAGATTTGGGCTACGTAGATGAAGATGGAGATGTGAAAAAAAAAAAAAATGAAGCAAGACTGATAGCAGTGTTGTAAAATCGGGTGAAGCTGATATTTCTGCTAGAAGCCATACAGGTTGTGAAACATCCTACATAGCTATATGAATAAATGTGTAGATAAAGTCATGAGATTATAAAATAAAGGTACATAGGGAAGAAGACCTTAGGAATGGTAATTGGATAGCATGTAACAAGATCAGTGTATTAGTAAAAGATATTCAGAGACATTCTGAATAAACAGCATGTTGATAAATATTTGAGTTACATTTCACTATGATGATGAAGATAACATAATCTATGCATGTTGTAAGTCACAGTTCCTTCCATAGATAAGTAGAGGTTGAAATTGCTCCAAATGCATCATTTAGCTAAGGAGGTACTAACCATAAGAGATAAATTTTCAAAGCAAAATAGCTAAGAAGTAAGATATTAAATCAACCAAACCTGTAACCCTCATGATGAAATTTCACATGACGCTAAATAATACTTCAATTTTCTATTAAGAATCAAACATCTCTAATTGCTTCAGTGTGACATACCAGCATTTTCAACTCTTTCATTGTGGACTGGTTCCAATTACTCCTCAATCAAAGGATGGACAGAAATTGGAAAAGTATCCATTAGCTTTGGTGGTGCACCTTCTCCATTCCTGGCCCTCTCAGACTTCAGGCGGGAGTGTTTCTTCTTTGTTCTGAAAAGGTGTTCAAGATGATTATTATGTAATTAACTTCCACACAGTTCTTACACTTGAAAATGTGTATGTGATTTATTTATTCATTTTAGGTTTTTGGTAAGCTCATCCCAAAGTCATCTAAGGCTTAAATAAATCTGTAATTTATCAGTGTTCCCCGTCTCATGATTCATGCAGATGATATATTTTCTTCAGCTTGTATTCTTTCCAATCTACACATCTTTCAACATCTTTTATCCTTTTAGGTGATTTCATTGGTTAGTTTAGGTCAATAGGTCAAGTTAGATCAATTGAAAGAATATCAATGCTTACATTAAAGGACCTTCAGAATCCACGAGAAATATTTTGTCTAAAAGATAGGCTTGACACTTCTAAAAACAGATAAATAATTTCTTGTAATATTTTTTGTTAAATATGCATGCATGAATACCTTATCTATCTATCTATCTATCTATCTATCTATATATATTATATATATATATTTTTTTTGTCCTACCCAGCACATAGTTTGGTTTTATTTCACAAGTACACAGGGATGTCCTTTTTTATTTCCAATAGTTTTTAATGGACTTTGAACGAATCTGATCTTTATTTTTGCTGCAAATGAGTATACTGAAAATATTTACACACTACCTTCCCTTCCTGCTCTGCTATTGGTTAAGTTGGTTTTATTTTCAGGTATATAGGGATTAGAAATATATTTTACTATTATAGATATATAGATCACATCATTTTGAACCCCCAGAACCACAATCTGCACATTATTAGCACTATAAAAAAATTCTAGACACATTCATTCGGGACCATGATCCCGCACACTTCCTCTGCCTGGCCATACGAGCTATTACTTTCGTTTTTCTAAGTAACCAGAATGAGTTTAAATTTTCTTTTGATACTATACGCAAAGGAATAACTGATGTATTTTCACCATTTCACCAGTTACAGGCCAAACTGTGTGAATCTGGGAACCCCCTCTTTCGGCTGGGGTCCACGGGCCAGAGGGACCGACATAGTTTGGCATATAACTGTCCTTAATAATGATCATTTTTCATTGTAAATATATGTGGAGCAGTGTGAGTTATTCCTTTATGTGTATTATCAAAAGAAACATGAAAATCACTCCATTTTCTTGGAAAAATGAAAGTGAAAACACTTATGGTCATATAGATGAGGCATCATCATCATTGTGGAGCTAACGCCGATGGGGGCGCATAGCCGCCTCCACCCTTTGCTTGTACCTGCAAGGGTCGCTCATGGCAAGCCGCCAGGCAGGGACTCGGCCCATCTCATGACAGAATTGATCAATCTGCTCAAGCCAAGACTTCCTAGGTCGTCCCACAGGTCTCCTCCACCTAGGGTTGCCTCGAACAGAGACAACCTGGTGGGCAGGATCATCCTGAGGGAAGTCAGCCCGGTAGCCATATAGCCTGAGTTGGCGATCACGGATTGTGCAGGTAATAGTTCCTTTGCCAGTCTCATGGTGCAACCGTTGGTTTGACACATGGTCCCACCAACAGTACCCCATGATCCAGCACAAGGATCTATTGCAAAAGGCATCAAGACGTGACAACAAGGTGCAGGATGATGTCTAGATTTCACTACCATATAACAAAACTGGAGTTATCAGGGCCTTGAAGACGCATAGCATAGTCCTGCACAGGTACCGGCATCTCCATATACTCTGTCAAGAGAGTCCATGACCCCTGCTGCCAGGCCAATCTGTCTGCTGACTTCCTGGTCTGCAGCCCAGAGTTATGAACTACACTATTAAGGTTTGTAAAGCTTTCTGTGACTTTGATGTTCTTGCTGCAAGCATGTACCGACTGAACAGGTTCTCCTAGCAAGTCCCCAAAGTCCCTCCTAGCAAGTCCCCAAAGTCCTGGATCTTGGTCTTGGTCCAGAAGACCTCAAGACCCAAGGTATTTGCTTCATTACTAAATGCATCAAGAGCCACCACTAAGGATTCGAAAGACTCAGATAGAATAGCAACATCATCAGCAAAGTCAAGGTCGGTAACTTTAATATTGCCCAGAGTTGCTCCAGAATGATTTTGAA
>NC_091575.1:4241716-4244216 GCF_042767895.1 Penaeus vannamei | reverse complement strand
TTAAACATATATATATATATATTATATATCATATATTTATATATATTATATATTGTATATATATATTATATACATTATATATATTATATTTTATTATATTATATTATATATATGTAAGTATATATATAAATTCCTGCCAAGTGCCAAAATAATATATTCATTCTGCACGGCTGTATAACGTCAAGGTAAATAATTGAGGAACACCATTCATGCCAATAGGACAATACTGAAAGTTTATTAAGGGATTTTTTCTCCCCTTAGTGCACAATGTTATGCAATGCCATCTGTAACTGTCACTGAATATTTATTTAATGACGTACATTTTCGTATAATTTTATACTGATATTGAGTCCCTGTACATATATGATGAATGCACATGTGAAGATGTCAACATCATTCTAGATACAGGATGAATGCACATGTGAAAATGTCAATATCATTCCTTTATAAGCATTTTCTTTTCGTTTTTTCTGGCTTTTATTGCGGCAATGGACTGCACACAAATACCAACTCAGAGTCCAGGTGGTCCTCAAGTAGAGCAGTAATAATTACTTATATTATTATTTCTGTTATCATTGTCGTTATTATTATTAGGAAAATCATTAGAATAGTGTTGATTATTGCTATTATTGCAATTATTAGGCAAATCATTATAATTATCATTGTATAATCATTATCATAATTATTGTCCTAATTACTCTCATAATTACCTAACCTAACCAACCTAGCCTAAACCTAACCTAAACTAAACCACCTTACCTAACCTAAATAATCTAACCTAACCTAAACTAAACCTATCCTGACCTAAACTAACCCCAACCCTAACCCTAACCCTAACCTAACCTAGGAGGAATGTGTGTATGTGTGTGTGTGTCTGTGCGTGTATTTGTCTTTGTGTGTATGTGTGTGTGTGTACATATATCCCCATATAAATATACAAATATATATATAATATATATATATACATATATATATATATATATATATATATATATATATATATATATATATATATATATATATATATATATATATGCATATGTATACGTGTGTGTGTGTACATATTTTCTTATTTTATGTATTCACGTATGTACATGTACTTACATGAATATTGGTAAATGGCGGATAGTAATAGTAATAATGATTCAGATAATAAAAAAAAAATCTACTGTTACAACTAATGATAATAATAATAACAATAATAATGACAATAATGATAATGAAAATTAAGATAACAAAAATGATAATAATGATAGTAAAATAAGTATTAATAATAAGAATAGGAATCATTATGAAGTAAGAACCTCACCATTAACAATGATATTAAAAATGATGTTAATAATGATAATGAGGATAACAGTAATTATAGTAATGATAACACTGATGATAAAAGATGTGTCAATGATAATATCAATGATAATGGAGACACAATCTCTTTTTCAAATCTCTTTCAAAAATGGTACCCGTCCGACTGGAGAAAAGTTATTCTTTCGACAAATATTATATGTTGTAAAACCCTATTACAGCATCAATAATAGGTAAATGATAGATAATTATATCAAGTACAAGTATTCTGTACATGATTTATCATGTAAAATGTAAACATAATAAAAAGGAATAAGATCGCGATTATTAGGTCCTTCACATTTTTACGCATAGCACATGTATTTTCGGTCCGATTTTAAAGTATTATGGCTCATTTTGTAGCTGAATAATAGTTATATTACATGCGGCCATAAGGATTTGCAATATATTCATGTGGTTCTTGTAAAAGTGACATGTTTCAAAATCTCCTATTAGGGTGTTACAAGTAGTCACCTTTCGGGAAATATTCACCAAGAAAAAAGTAAGGTCAACTTTTCACAATTTTTTACGAATAGCACACGTATTTTCGGTCCGATTTTAAAGTATTATGGCTCATTTTGTAGCTGAATAATAGTTGTATTACATGCTGCCATAAGGATTTGTAATATTTTCATGTGGTTCTTGTAAAAGTGACATATGTTTTCGAAATCTATTAGGGTGTTAAAATAGTCACCTTCGGAAAATATTCCCCAAGAAAAAAAGTAAGGTCAACTTTTCAAAAATGGTACCCGTCCGACTGGAGAAAAGTTATTCTTTCGACAAATATTATATGTTGTAAAACCCTATTAGAGCATCAATAATAGGTAAATGATAGATAATTATATCAAATACAAGTATTCTGTACATGATTTGTCATGTAAAATGTAAACATAAAAAGGAATAAGATCGCGATTATTAGGTCCTTCACATTTTTACGCATAGCACATGTATATTCGGTCCGATTTTAAAGTATTATGGCTCATTTTGTAGCTGAATAATAGTTATATTACATGCGGCCATAAGGATTTGCAATATAATCATGTGGTTCTTGTAAAAGTGACATATGTTTCAAAATCTCCTATTAGGGTGTTACAAGTAGTCACATTTCGGGAAATATTTACCAAGAAAAAAGTAAGGTCAACTTTTCAGAAATTTT
>NC_091575.1:4211430-4226430 GCF_042767895.1 Penaeus vannamei | reverse complement strand
TGTGTGTGTGTGTTCTGTGTGTGAGTGTGTGTTTGTGTGTATCTGTATGTGTGTGTTTATGTGTGTGTGTGTGTGTATGTATGGAGAGATAGATATGAAGATCATTATTATTATCATCATTATTGCAGTTATAATAATTATTATGCTAATTATTATTGCTATTTTTATCATTATAACTATTCATTTAATGTTAATACCAATATTGATAATTTTAGAAATAATAATGAGAATAATAATAATTATAATGACAATGATAATGATGTTATTATTAATTCTATTGCCATTAATAGTAGGGAAATTATTGTAATAGAATTAATCATTGCTATTATTCCAGTAATTATCCAAATTATAATTATAATTATGATTTTATCATTTTTATTGACATTTTGTCCTCCACAAACAGGATTAAGAAAAAAAGTAAGAAACAGGAAGCTCTGAACATGCGAAGTAGCTCATGACATATTATGCAAGCAAGAACTAAAAACTAAAACTAAAACTGAGGCTTGCACTTGTAAAACATCAAAAAGCGATGTCATCTCTTCATCTTCCTTGCTTCTAGTAATGTCTCCTTCAGTTACTTATTCCTGTACCCTATCCTTACACCTTCCACATAGTCTTCCCCAACTACTAAACTCAATGTGCAAGCATATACATTACTACATAATAATGTCATAACCACACAATGTGTGATATCAAACATGTTTCATTAAAAAAAATATATATATTAATCTACCATTACATTTGGCTAACAAAAAATAATAAACTAGTAAAAACATTGGTTTTTGTTTGACGTTTTACATTAGTTTCATTATAATCCTTGAATAGTCTTCAAATAGAATGATGCTACAAATGGTAACTTTGTTGGAGATGACATGTCAGTGGAAAAACCTCTAGTGAGATTGTTTAATTATTTATTCCTGTACCTTATCCCTCTACTTTCCACACGGCCTTCTCCTACTACTAAACTTGATGTACAATATACAACAATGTCATAACTACACATTGTGTGTGACATTAAACATTAGGCTTCTTTAAAAAATAAAAATAAAAAAAAATATTTACCGACCATGACAGTTGGCTAACAAAAGATAAACTAGAAAAAAAGTTTTTCATTGACATAATACATTTTTCAATATAATCTTTAAATAATCTTTAATGAAAATGATGCTGCAAATGGTAGTTTTGTTGGAGATGACATGTCAGAGGAAAAGCACTTGAGAGACTTTGGAATAGTGAGAGACGGAATATTGAATTGCTCAAGAACAAGTACCGAGGAGGGATACAAGGTGTGTTGGAAGGATACTGAGAATGGAGGAGCTGCCAGGCAAGAGAATGAAACTCCTAACAGGAGATCCCAAATACATTTCAGAACACACCGTTGATTATATTTGCCCTCTTTTTCTGCCCAGCATTCGTATTTGTGCATTTTCATTAACTACTTCCTGATCACATTCATTGCCATTACCACCACCATTTTTATCACCATCATGGTTTTCCAAACCACTACAAATTGTGGCCATGGTTGTGTCCAAACTAGTCCGCATAGGTATAGCAAGACAACGGAATCTTCATTTGAGGACTCCAAATGCTCGTTCAATGGGATTGCGGGTTCTTGAATGAGCCAAATTATACCTTATTTCATTTTGCAATCTGCGATTGAGAACTGGAGTCATTAAAAATTTGCAAATTGGTTTTGCAGATTCCCCAAGCAGATGGCCATCATAATCTGCCTGCATTAGAGCATACAAGACACTATTTCTGAATATTCTACTATCATCTCACTGACCGTAACCACCAACAAACTATAATATAAAAAATCAAGTCTGAGCCACACAATGCTTGTACATTTAATGAAAAATAACCCTTTCTGTATCAGTACTTTTCCCGTGATTGAATGACATTTTCTTGCTTTCATGTGTTACAAATTAGTAACACATTTGTGTATAACATGATATAGGAATCACATTGCAATTTTAAAATCTATGAAAATCACAAATCATTATGAAATAACGTAAACACGTAGCCTCTTCAAGACCATCAATGTTCCAGTCGAGAGCTCAAAACATTAGCTGTATTCCTGCTGCCCCAGGTGAGTAATTTTGATTTAAGTTGTTATTTTGATTGTAGGGATAATTTTCTTTTCACAAGTGTTACCATAAGTGTTTTGATGATGGCATGTTTACTACGGGCTATAGGAGCATCTGTCATGCTACACCACTCTACAATGAGGCGTTGCTAATGATTTCCTTGTAGCTCTGCAGTTCACTATTTTATATCAGGTATTGTAAAATGGTTAATTTTTAATTCCTTTGTTGTAGTATGAAGTGAGGCTATTACAGAGATAACATTATCCTCTTCTCTCGAGATTAATAATTAGGCTTAGGTTATGTTAGGTAAGGTAATATAACATAGGGTAATATATATATATTATCTATCTATCTATTTATGTATAAATCTATCTATATACATTATACTTATATTAAATATATATATATATATATATATATTATATATCATATATTTATATATATTATATATTGTATATATATATTATATACATTATATATATTATATTTTATTATATTATATTATATATATGTAAGTATATATATAAATTCCTGCCAAGTGCCAAAATAATATATTCATTCTGCACGGCTGTATAACGTCAAGGTAAATAATTGAGGAACACCATTCATGCCAATAGGACAATACTGAAAGTTTATTAAGGGATTTTTTCTCCCCTTAGTGCACAATGTTATGCAATGCCATCTGTAACTGTCACTGAATATTTATTTAATGACGTACATTTTCGTATAATTTTATACTGATATTGAGTCCCTGTACATATATGATGAATGCACATGTGAAGATGTCAACATCATTCTAGATACAGGATGAATGCACATGTGAAAATGTCAATATCATTCCTTTATAAGCATTTTCTTTTCGTTTTTTCTGGCTTTTATTGCGGCAATGGACTGCACACAAATACCAACTCAGAGTCCAGGTGGTCCTCAAGTAGAGCAGTAATAATTACTTATATTATTATTTCTGTTATCATTGTCGTTATTATTATTAGGAAAATCATTAGAATAGTGTTGATTATTGCTATTATTGCAATTATTAGGCAAATCATTATAATTATCATTGTATAATCATTATCATAATTATTGTCCTAATTACTCTCATAATTACCTAACCTAACCAACCTAGCCTAAACCTAACCTAAACTAAACCACCTTACCTAACCTAAATAATCTAACCTAACCTAAACTAAACCTATCCTGACCTAAACTAACCCCAACCCTAACCCTAACCCTAACCTAAGCTAGGAGGAATGTGTGTATGTGTGTGTGTGTGTCTGTGCGTGTATTTGTCTTTGTGTGTATGTGTGTGTGTGTACATATATCCCCATATAAATATACAAATATATATATAGTATATATATATACATATATATATATATATATATATATATATATATATATATATATATATATATATATATATATATATATATATATGCATATGTATACGTGTGTGTGTGTGTACATATTTTCTTATTTTATGTATTCACGTATGTACATGTACTTACATGAATATTGGTAAATGGCGGATAGTAATAGTAATAATGATTCAGATAATAAAAAAAAAATCTACTGTTACAACTAATGATAATAATAATAACAATAATAATGACAATAATGATAATGAAAATTAAGATAACAAAAATGATAATAATGATAGTAAAATAAGTATTAATAATAAGAATAGGAATCATTATGAAGTAAGAACCTCACCATTAACAATGATATTAAAAATGATGTTAATAATGATAATGAGGATAACAGTAATTATAGTAATGATAACACTGATGATAAAAGATGTGTCAATGATAATATCAATGATAATGGAGACACAATCTCTTTTTCAAATCTCTTTCAAAAATGGTACCCGTCCGACTGGAGAAAAGTTATTCTTTCGACAAATATTATATGTTGTAAAACCCTATTACAGCATCAATAATAGGTAAATGATAGATAATTATATCAAGTACAAGTATTCTGTACATGATTTATCATGTAAAATGTAAACATAATAAAAAGGAATAAGATCGCGATTATTAGGTCCTTCACATTTTTACGCATAGCACATGTATTTTCGGTCCGATTTTAAAGTATTATGGCTCATTTTGTAGCTGAATAATAGTTATATTACATGCGGCCATAAGGATTTGCAATATATTCATGTGGTTCTTGTAAAAGTGACATGTTTCAAAATCTCCTATTAGGGTGTTACAAGTAGTCACCTTTCGGGAAATATTCACCAAGAAAAAAGTAAGGTCAACTTTTCACAATTTTTTACGAATAGCACACGTATTTTCGGTCCGATTTTAAAGTATTATGGCTCATTTTGTAGCTGAATAATAGTTGTATTACATGCTGCCATAAGGATTTGTAATATTTTCATGTGGTTCTTGTAAAAGTGACATATGTTTTCGAAATCTATTAGGGTGTTAAAATAGTCACCTTCGGAAAATATTCCCCAAGAAAAAAAGTAAGGTCAACTTTTCAAAAATGGTACCCGTCCGACTGGAGAAAAGTTATTCTTTCGACAAATATTATATGTTGTAAAACCCTATTAGAGCATCAATAATAGGTAAATGATAGATAATTATATCAAGTACAAGTATTCTGTACATGATTTGTCATGTAAAATGTAAACATAAAAAGGAATAAGATCGCGATTATTAGGTCCTTCACATTTTTACGCATAGCACATGTATATTCGGTCCGATTTTAAAGTATTATGGCTCATTTTGTAGCTGAATAATAGTTATATTACATGCGGCCATAAGGATTTGCAATATATTCATGTGGTTCTTGTAAAAGTGACATATGTTTCAAAATCTCCTATTAGGGTGTTACAAGTAGTCACCTTTCGGAAAATATTCACCAAGAAAAAAGTAAGGTCAACTTTTCACAAATTTTTACGCATAGCACACGTATTTTCGGTCCGATTTCAAAGTATTATGGCTCATTTTGTAGCCGCATAATAGTTCTATTACATGCTGCCATAAGGATTTTCAATATTTTCATGTGAGTCTTGTAAAAGTGACATGTTTTCAAAATCTATTAGGGTGTTAAAATAGTCACCTTCGGAAAATATTCCCCAAGAAAAAAGTAACGTCAACTTTTCAAAAATGGTACCCGTCCGACTGGAGAAAAGTTATTCTTTCGACAAATATTATACGTTGTAAAACCCTATTAGAGCATCAATAATAGGTAAATGATAGATAATTATATTAAGTACAAGTACTCTGTACATGATTTGTCATGTAAAATGTAAACATAATAAAAAGGAATAAGATCGCGATTATTAGGTCGTTCACATTTTTACGCATAGCACACGTATTTTCGGTCCGATTTTAAAGTATTATGGCTCATTTTGTAGCTGAATAATAGTTATATTACATGCGGCCATAAGGATTTGCAATATATTCATGTGATTCTTGTAAAAGTGACATATGTTTTCAAAATCTATTAGGGTGTTAAAATAGTCACCTTCGGAAAATATTCACCAAGAAAAAAGTAAGGTCAACTTTTCAAAAATGGTACCCGACCGACTGGAGAAAAGTTATTCTTTCGACAAATATTATACGTTGTAAAACCCTATTAGAGCATCAATAATAGGTAAATGATAGATAATTATATCAAGTACAAGTATTCTGTACATGATTTGTCATGTAAAATGTAAACATAATAAAAAGGAATAAGATCGCGATTATTAGGTCCTTCACATTTTTACGCATAGCACACGTATTTTCGGTCCGATTTTAAAGTATTATGGCTCATTTTGTAGCTGAATAATAGTTATATTACATGCGGCCATAAGGATTTGCAATATATTCATGTGGTTCTTGTAAAAGTAACATGTTTCAAAATCTCCTATTAGGGTGTTACAAGTAGTCACATTTCGGGAAATATTCACCAAGAAAAAAGTAAGGTCAACTTTTCACAAATTTTTACGCATAGCACACGTATTTTCGGTCCGATTTTAAAGTATTATGGCTCATTTTGTAGCTGAATAATAGTTGTATTACATGCTGCCACAAGGATTTCCAATATTTTCATGTCGTTCTTGTAAAAGTGACATATGTTTTCAAAATCTATTAGGGTGTTAAAATAGTCACCTTCGGAAAATATTCCTTAAGAAAAAAGTAAGGTCAACTTTTCAAAAATGGTACCCGTCCGACTGGAGAAAAGTTATTCCTTCGACAAATATTATACGTTGTAAAACCCTATTAGAGCATCAATAATAGGTAAATGATAGATAATTTTATAAAGTACAAGTATTCTGTACATGATTTGCCATTTAAAATGTAAACATAATAAAAAGGAATAAGATCGCGATTATTAGGTCCTTCACATTTTTACGCATAGCACACGTATTTTCGGTCCGATTTTAAAGTATTATGGCTCATTTTGTAGCTGAATAATAGTTATATTACATGCGGCCATAAGGATTTGTAATATATTCATGTGGTTCTTGTAAAAGTGACATATGTTTTCAAAATTTCCTATTAGGGTGTTAAAGTAGTTACCTTTCGGAAAATATTCACCAAGAAAAAAGTAAGGTCAACCTTTCACAAATTTTTACGCATAACACGTATTTTCGGTCCGATTTTAAAGTATTATGGCTCATTTTGTAGCTGCATAATAGTTCTATTACATGCTGCCATAAGGATTTGCAATATTTTCATGTGGTTCTTGTAAAAGTGACATATGTTATCAAAATCTCCTATTAGGGTGTTAAAATAGTCACCTTTCGGAAAATATTCCCCAAGAAAAAAGTAAGGTCAACTTTTCAAAAATGGTACCCGTCCGACTGGAGAAAAGTTATTCTTTCGACAAATATTATACGTTGTAAAACCCTATTAGAGCATCAATAATAGGTAAATGATAGATAATTATATCAAGTACAAGTATTCTGTACATGATTTGTCATGTAAAATGTAAACATAATAAAAAGGAATAAGATCGCGATTATTAGGTCCTTCACATTTTTACGCATAACACGTATTTTCGGTCCGATTTTAAAGTATTATGGCTCATTTTGTAGCTGAATAATAGTTGTATTACATGCTGCCATAAGGATTTGTAATATTTTCATGTGGTTCTTGTAAAAGTGACATATGTTTTCGAAATCTATTAGGGTGTTAAAATAGTCACCTTCGGAAAATATTCCCCAAGAAAAAAAGTAAGGTCAACTTTTCAAAAATGGTACCCGTCCGACTGGAGAAAAGTTTTTCTTTCGACAAATATTATATGTTGTAAAACCCTATTAGAGCATCAATAATAGGTAAATGATAGATAATTATATCAAGTACAAGTATTCTGTACATGATTTGTCATGTAAAATGTAAACATAATAAAAAGGAATAAGATCGCGATTAATAGGTCCTTCACATTTTTACGCATAGCACATGTATATTCGGTCCGATTTTAAAGTATTATGGCTCATTTTGTAGGTGAATAATAGTTATATTACATGCGGCCATAAGGATTTGCAATATATTCATGTGGTTCTTGTAAAAGTGACATGTTTCAAAATCTCCTATTAGGGTGTTACAAGTAGTCACCTTTCGGAAAATATTCACCAAGAAAAAAGTAAGGTCAACTTTTCACAAATTTTTACGCATAGCACACGTATTTTCGGTCCGATTTCAAAGTATTATGGCTCATTTTGTAGCCGCATAATAGTTCTATTACATGCTGCCATAAGGATTTTCAATATTTTCATGTGAGTCTTGTAAAAGTGACATGTTTTCAAAATCTATTAGGGTGTTAAAATAGTCACCTTCGGAAAATATTCCCCAAGAAAAAAGTAACGTCAACTTTTCAAAAATGGTACCCGTCCGACTGGAGAAAAGTTATTCTTTCGACAAATATTATACGTTGTAAAACCCTATTAGAGCATCAATAATAGGTAAATGATAGATAATTATATTAAGTACAAGTACTCTGTACATGATTTGTCATGTAAAATGTAAACATAATAAAAAGGAATAAGATCGCGATTATTAGGTCGTTCACATTTTTACGCATAGCACACGTATTTTCGGTCCGATTTTAAAGTATTATGGCTCATTTTGTAGCTGAATAATAGTTATATTACATGCGGCCATAAGGATTTGCAATATATTCATGTGATTCTTGTAAAAGTGACATATGTTTTCAAAATCTATTAGGGTGTTAAAATAGTCACCTTCGGAAAATATTCACCAAGAAAAAAGTAAGGTCAACTTTTCAAAAATGGTACCCGACCGACTGGAGAAAAGTTATTCTTTCGACAAATATTATACGTTGTAAAACCCTATTAGAGCATCAATAATAGGTAAATGATAGATAATTATATCAAGTACAAGTATTCTGTACATGATTTGTCATGTAAAATGTAAACATAATAAAAAGGAATAAGATCGCGATTATTAGGTCCTTCACATTTTTACGCATAGCACACGTATTTTCGGTCCGATTTTAAAGTATTATGGCTCATTTTGTAGCTGAATAATAGTTATATTACATGCGGCCATAAGGATTTGCAATATATTCATGTGGTTCTTGTAAAAGTAACATGTTTCAAAATCTCCTATTAGGGTGTTACAAGTAGTCACATTTCGGGAAATATTCACCAAGAAAAAAGTAAGGTCAACTTTTCACAAATTTTTACGCATAGCACACGTATTTTCGGTCCGATTTTAAAGTATTATGGCTCATTTTGTAGCTGAATAATAGTTGTATTACATGCTGCCACAAGGATTTCCAATATTTTCATGTCGTTCTTGTAAAAGTGACATATGTTTTCAAAATCTATTAGGGTGTTAAAATAGTCACCTTCGGAAAATATTCCTTAAGAAAAAAGTAAGGTCAACTTTTCAAAAATGGTACCCGTCCGACTGGAGAAAAGTTATTCCTTCGACAAATATTATACGTTGTAAAACCCTATTAGAGCATCAATAATAGGTAAATGATAGATAATTTTATAAAGTACAAGTATTCTGTACATGATTTGCCATTTAAATTGTAAACATAATAAAAAGGAATAAGATCGCGATTATTAGGTCCTTCACATTTTTACGCATAGCACACGTATTTTCGGTCCGATTTTAAAGTATTATGGCTCATTTTGTAGCTGCATAATAGTTCTATTACATGCTGCCATAAGGATTTGCAATATTTTCATGTGGTTCTTGTAAAAGTGACATATGTTATCAAAATCTCCTATTAGGGTGTTAAAATAGTCACCTTTCGGAAAATATTCCCCAAGAAAAAAGTAAGGTCAACTTTTCAAAAATGGTACCCGTCCGACTGGAGAAAAGTTATTCTTTCGACAAATATTATACGTTGTAAAACCCTATTAGAGCATCAATAATAGGTAAATGATAGATAATTATATCAAGTACAAGTATTCTGTACATGATTTGTCATGTAAAATGTAAACATAATAAAAAGGAATAAGATCGCGATTATTAGGTCCTTCACATTTTTACGCATAACACGTATTTTCGGTCCGATTTTAAAGTATTATGGCTCATTTTGTAGCTGAATAATAGTTGTATTACATGCTGCCATAAGGATTTGTAATATTTTCATGTGGTTCTTGTAAAAGTGACATATGTTTTCGAAATCTATTAGGGTGTTAAAATAGTCACCTTCGGAAAATATTCCCCAAGAAAAAAAGTAAGGTCAACTTTTCAAAAATGGTACCCGTCCGACTGGAGAAAAGTTTTTCTTTCGACAAATATTATATGTTGTAAAACCCTATTAGAGCATCAATAATAGGTAAATGATAGATAATTATATCAAGTACAAGTATTCTGTACATGATTTGTCATGTAAAATGTAAACATAATAAAAAGGAATAAGATCGCGATTAATAGGTCCTTCACATTTTTACGCATAGCACATGTATATTCGGTCCGATTTTAAAGTATTATGGCTCATTTTGTAGGTGAATAATAGTTATATTACATGCGGCCATAAGGATTTGCAATATATTCATGTGGTTCTTGTAAAAGTGACATATGTTTCAAAATCTCCTATTAGGGTGTTACAAGTAGTCACCTTTCGGAAAATATTCACCAAGAAAAAAGTAAGGTCAACTTTTCACAAATTTTTACGCATAGCACACGTATTTTCGGTCCGATTTCAAAGTATTATGGCTCATTTTGTAGCCGCATAATAGTTCTATTACATGCTGCCATAAGGATTTTCAATATTTTCATGTGAGTCTTGTAAAAGTGACATGTTTTCAAAATCTATTAGGGTGTTAAAATAGTCACCTTCGGAAAATATTCCCCAAGAAAAAAGTAACGTCAACTTTTCAAAAATGGTACCCGTCCGACTGGAGAAAAGTTATTCTTTCGACAAATATACGTTGTAAAACCCTATTAGAGCATCAATAATAGGTAAATGATAGATAATTATATTAAGTACAAGTACTCTGTACATGATTTGTCATGTAAAATGTAAACATAATAAAAAGGAATAAGATCGCGATTATTAGGTCGTTCACATTTTTACGCATAGCACACGTATTTTCGGTCCGATTTTAAAGTATTATGGCTCATTTTGTAGCTGAATAATAGTTATATTACATGCGGCCATAAGGATTTGCAATATATTCATGTGATTCTTGTAAAAGTGACATATGTTTTCAAAATCTATTAGGGTGTTAAAATAGTCACCTTCGGAAAATATTCACCAAGAAAAAAGTAAGGTCAACTTTTCAAAAATGGTACCCGACCGACTGGAGAAAAGTTATTCTTTCGACAAATATTATACGTTGTAAAACCCTATTACAGCATCAATAATAGGTAAATGATAGATAATTATATCAAGTACAAGTATTCTGTACATGATTTGTCATGTAAAATGTAAACATAATAAAAAGGAATAAGATCGCGATTATTAGGTCCTTCACATTTTTACGCATAGCACACGTATTTTCGGTCCGATTTTAAAGTATTATGGCTCATTTTGTAGCTGAATAATAGTTATATTACATGCGGCCATAAGGATTTGCAATATATTCATGTGGTTCTTGTAAAAGTAACATGTTTCAAAATCTCCTATTAGGGTGTTACAAGTAGTCACATTTCGGGAAATATTCACCAAGAAAAAAGTAAGGTCAACTTTTCACAAATTTTTACGCATAGCACACGTATTTTCGGTCCGATTTTAAAGTATTATGGCTCATTTTGTAGCTGAATAATAGTTGTATTACATGCGGCCATAAGGATTTGTAATATATTCATAGGTTCTTGTAAAAGTGACATATGTTTTCAAAATTTCCTATTAGGGTGTTAAAGTAGTTACCTTTCGGAAACTATTCACCAAGAAAAAAGTAAGGTCAACTTTTCACAAATTTTTACGCATAACACGTATTTTCGGTCCGATTTTAAAGTATTATGGCTCATTTTGTAGCTGCATAATAGTTCTATTACATGCTGCCATAAGGATTTGCAATATTTTCATGTGGTTCTTGTAAAAGTGACATATGTTTTCAAAATCTCCTATTAGGGTGTTAAAATAGTCACCTTTCGGAAAATATTCCCCAAGAAAAAAGTAACGTCAACTTTTCAAAAATGGTACCCGTCCGACTGGAGAAAAGTTATTCTTTCGACAAATATTATACGTTGTAAAACCCTATTAGAGCATCAATAATAGGTAAATGATAGATAATTATATCAAGTACAAGTATTCTGTACATGATTTGTCATGTAAAATGTAAACATAATAAAAAGGAATAAGATCGCGATTATTAGGTCCTTCACATTTTTACGCATAGCACACGTATTTTCGGTCCGATTTTAAAGTATTATGGCTCATTTTGTAGCTAAATAATAGTTATATTACATGCGGCCATAAGGATTTGCAATATATTCATGTGGTTCTTGTAAAAGTGACATATGTTTCAAAATCTCCTATTAGGGTGTTAAAGTAGTCACCTTTCGGAAAATATTCACCAAGAAAAAAGTAAGGTCAACTTTTCACAAAGTTTTACGCATAGCACACGTATTTTCGCAGGAAGAAAGGGAAGGTAGTGTGGAAATATTTTCAGTATACTCAATTATACTGATTTGCAGCAAAAATAAAGATCAGATTCGTTCAAAGTCCATTAAAAACTATTGGAAATAGAAAATGACATCCCTGTGCACTTGTGAAATAAAACCAAACTATGTGCTGGTTAGGAAAAAAATATATTTATATATGTAGATAGATAGATATAGATATATAAGGTATTCATGCATGCATATTTAACAAAAAATATTGTTACAAGAAATTATTTATCTGTTTTTAGAAATGTCAAGCCTATCTTTTAAACAAAATATTTCTCGTGGATTCTGAAGGCCATCAGAAGCATTGATATTCTTTCAATTGATCTAACTTGACCTATTGACCCAAACTAACCAATTAAATCACCTAAAAGGATAAAAGATGTTGAAAGATGTGTAGATTGGAAAGAATGCAAGCAGAAGAAAATATATCATCTCCATAAATCATGAGACGGGGAACACTGATAAATTACAGATTTATTTAAGCTTTAGATGACTTTGGGATGAGCTTACCATAAACCTAAAATTAATAAATAAATCACATACACATTTTCAAGTGTAAGAACTGTGTGGAAGTTAGTTACATAATAATCATCTTGAACACCTTTTCAGAACAAAGAAGAAACTCCCGCCTGAAGTCTGAGAGGGCCAAGAATGGAGAAGGTGCACCACCGAAGCTAATGGATACTTTTTCAATTTCTGTCCATCCTTTGATTGAGGAATAATTGGAACCAGTCCACAATGAAAGAGTTGAAAATGCTGGTATGTCACACTGAAGCAATTACAGATGTTTGGTTCTTAATAGAAAATTGAAGTATTATTTAGCGCCATGTGTAATTTCATCATGAGGGTTACAGGTTTGGTTTATTTAATATTTTCTTAGCTATTTTGCTTTGAAAATTTGTCTCTTATGAAAATTTGTCTCTTTGCTGAGAGCACATCTTGGGTGCCACAGGGTGTCCTTGCCTATTTTGGTCTGAATCAATCCAGTGGACTGGACATGTGAGACAACGCGCGCGCGCGCGCACACACACTTTTTTCGTATTATATAGACTTTGTGAATTTATTTTGTACAACTGCCTCTTCCAGGTGTGTCATTAAAAAAAATACTGAACAGTATTGCGTGTGTGTGTACTAACACTGAATTATTATTATTATTATTATTTTATATATTTATTATTATTATTTTTATTATTATTATTGCTAGATGATGGCTCCCTGTAAGTGCCCCATGATGATGTCCTCCACAAACAGGATTAAGAAAAAAAGTAAGAAACAGGAAGCTCTGAAGTTGGCTTCAGAAAGAAACCATCTTTGAGAAATGGACCCGGAGCTGCATCAGAAAAGGTTAGAATTGTTAGAACATGCGAAGTAGCTCATGACATCTTATTATGCAAGCAAGAACTAAAAACTAAAACTAAAACTGAGGCTTGCACTTGTAAAACATCAAAAAGCGATGTCATCTCTTCATCTTCCTTGCTTCCAGTAATGTCTCTTTCAGTTATTTATTCCTGTACCCTATCCTTACACCTTCCACATAATCTTCCCCAACTACTAAACTCAATGTGCAAGCATATACATTACTATATAATAATGTAGTCATAACCACACAATGTGTGATATTAAACATGTTTCATTAAAAATATATATATATTAATCTACCATTACATTTGGCTAACAAAAAAATAATAAACTAGTAAAAACATTGGTTTTTGTTTGACGTTTTACATTAGTTTCAATATAATCCTTGAATAGTCTTCAAATAGAGTGATGCTACAAATGGTAACTTTGTTGGAGATGACATGTCAGTGGAAAAACCTCTAGTGAGATTGTTTAATTATTTATTCCTGTACCTTATCCCTCTACTTTCCACACGGCCTTCTCCTACTACTAATGATAAAAATAGCAATGATAATTAGCATAATAATTATTATAACTGCAATAATGGTGATAACAATAATGATAATCATGATGATAATGACTATAATGGTAATAATCATGAAAATAGTGACAGTAATGATAATGATAATAATTATTGTTCAGTCCTTTTATAATGAAATAAAGGCCAGAAGTAATAAAATCCCAAAAGTCAAAAAAAAAAAAACAAAAAAAAACGGCGAAATCTAGCGTATTACAGCCTTTTGAGAGAAGCGTTGAAAAAAAAACCTTTTTTGCTTTTAAATGGTAATTATGATGATTTTCATGATGATGAAGACTTGATTATTGACAATAAGGATGATAAATATGATGATAATGACAATAATGATACTATCCTAATAATAATTTTGATAATTACTGCAATAGTAGCAATAATTAACTGTATTCCAATAATTTGCATACTAATAATGGCAATAGAAATAATATTATCATTGTCATTATAATTCTTAGTATTGTCATTATTTCTAAAATTATCATTATTGCTATCATTATATAAATAGTTATAATGATAAAAATTGCAATAATAATTAGCATAGTAATTATAACTGCAATAATGATGATAATGATAATCATGATGATAATGACTATAATGATAATAATCATGAAAATCATAATAATAAAGTATTGATAATAATGATGATAATTATTATTCATTCCATTCATAATGAAATAAATGCCAGAAGTAATAAAATCCCAAAAGTAAAAAAAAAAAAAACGGCAAAATCTAGCGTATTACAGCCTTTTGAGAGAAACGTCAAAAAAAAAAAACCTTTTTCCCTTTGTAATGGTAATTATGAAGATTTTAACATTAATTCAGGTAATTATGATGATTTCCTTAATAAATCCTTTATTATTGACATTAATGATGATAATTATGATGATAATGACAATGATAATGACAATAATAAGGATAAAATCACAATTATAATGATAATTTTCAT
>NC_091575.1:4203930-4206430 GCF_042767895.1 Penaeus vannamei | reverse complement strand
GCGTTGAAGGGCCTCCGCGACGACGAGACCATCGTCATCACCCAGGCTGACAAAGGTGGGGGTATTGTTGTTATGGACAGGACTGATTATATACACAAAATGAACATTTTACTTTCCGATGCTTCTGTTTACAGGAAAGTGACGAAGGGCGATGGAATGATGGAAGCTGCCAGATTCAAGAAGAAGGCGAGGGATCTACTCCTGCGGTCGGCTAAGGGGAAAGGCTTGCTTCACCTGCTGGAGGAGGCCCCCCGCAACCCGTCCATGAGAGGTCTCCCGAAGGTGCACAAGCCAGGTGTACCGATGAGACCCATCACTTCTGGCATTGGCAGCGCTCCCCATCGCCTGGCGAAGTGTTTGGCGAAACCTCTCTCCGCCGCCATGGGAGTCATCAGTGATTCCCACCTCAAGAACTCTGGGGACCTCATCAGACGTCTTCAGAGTTTTGTTTGTAAAAATAAGAAGATGGCTAGTTTTGATGTTAAATCCCTTTTTACGAATGTACCCACAGATGGAGCAATCCGGGCAGTCGAGAGGGTAACAGGTTCCATGGCAGATGACGAACTTCCGCTGCCTAAGCACCACTTCATAAGCCTCGTGAAGTTGTGTGTGGACTTCGGATTCTTCGAGTTCGCAGGGGAAGAGTACCAGCAAATCAGCGGTCTTGCCATGGGCTCCCCTCTGAGCGCGGTCCTGGCCTGCCTCTTCATGGAGACATTAGAAAGGGACCACTACAAGGATATAATCGGCAGGCATTCGACGTGGCTCCGTTACGTAGATGATGTCCTCGTCATCGTCCCCAGAAGGTCGTGTTTACACCGTATGCTGACGCGACTAAACTCCGTCCACGAGAAAATCCAGTTCACCGTGGAGGAGGAAGTGGATCAGAAGTTACCTTTCCTGGACGCTCTGATTCATCGGGATGATGACGGCCTACGTTTTTCTGTATACAGAAAGCCTACGAATAAAGACGATTATATCCATTATTACTCCGCCCACAGCAGCAAAACAAAATCTGGGGTTGTAATTGGCTTCTTTCTCCGGGCACTGAGGATCTGCAGCCCTGAGTTTCTTGAGACTGAGGTTACATATGTAATTAATTCTTTTATGCAACATAAGTACCCAAAAGGTCTCCTGCTAAACCTCAGAAAGAAAGCGGAGAACATACTTGCAAGATCAACCCTAGTGACATCATCTGACTTCCTCATACTGCCTCCATGTAACGTTTCCCAGGCGATCAGCAAATACTTTGGAAAAACAGTAAAAATCGCCAGCACATCCGGGGAAAAGATACACGATATGATACGAGACAAGAAGCAGTTGAAAAGCAACCCCAACAGTGCAGTATATCGCATACCCTGCAGCGGTTGCGATAAGGCCTATTTTGGTGAAACAGGACGAGGCTTCAACACCAGGATCATCGAACATCGAGCCGACGTCCGTCACCACAGGACTTCCAATGCCATGGTAGTTCATGTAGATGAAGCTGGACATCTACCGAACTGGAAGGAAGCCGAAGTAATCCATGAAGGATTGAGTAAACAGAAAAGGAAGGTCATGGAAGCTGCATACATCGCGACAGAAAAGAATATGAATACCGCATCAGGCAGGTTTAAAGTATCCAAGGTCGCAGCTGCAATTATGCGCATAACGAGTGCGAGGTCACAGTCGTCAGGTGATTTACCAGCTCCCATGTAGTATATATATGCTATGTTTTTTCTCTTATGTATGTATTTCTGATGAAGACATAATCGAAACCGGTCAAATACATCTCTTGTATTGTGAAGATATCCAGTCTCATTCATACCTTTTCTACATTTGTCAACATGGATACGTTTCATATATATGTATATATATATATATTTGTATATAATATATATATATATATATATATATATATATATATATATATATATATATATATAAATATACATATATATATATAAATATTTATATCTATTTATCTATATATATATATAGATATATATTAATCTATCTATCTATCTATCTATTTATATATATATATATATATATATATATATATATATATATATATATATATCTTTCGATCTCTCTCTCTCTCTCTCTCTCTCTCTCTCTCTCTCTCTCTCTATATATATATATATATATATATATATATATATATATATATATATATATATATAGATAGATAGAAAGAGAGATAGATATAGATATAGATGTAGATATACATATATATGTATATATATACAATATATATATATAATATATATACATATATACAAGTATATATATAATATATATATATATATATACATACACACACACACACACACACACACACACACACACACACACACACACACACATATATATATATATATATAGTGTGTGGGTGTGTGTGTGTGTGTGTGTGTGTATGTGTGTGTGTGTTTGTGTATGTGTGTGTGTGTATATGTATATATATATATATATATACACACACACACACATACATACACAGACACACGCACACACACAC
>NC_091575.1:4180783-4183283 GCF_042767895.1 Penaeus vannamei | reverse complement strand
TTATCATCATAATTATCATCATTATTGTTAATAATAAAGGAATTATCATGAAAATCATCATAATTACCTGAATTAAAGTTAAAATCATCATAATTATCATTGAAAAGCGAAAAAGGGTTTTTCTCGACCTTTCTCTCAAAAGGCTGTAATACGCTAGATTTTGCCGTTTCTTCGACCTTTGGGTTTTCATTAGTTTTAGCCTTCATCTCATTATCAATGGATTCTATGATTATTATTATCATCATTATCATCATCATTGCCATTTTTCTTATGATTATCATCATTATAGTCATTATCGTCATGATTATCATTATTATCATTATCATTATTGCAGTTATAATGATTATTATGCTAATTATTACTGTCATGTTCATCATTATAACTATTTTTATAATGATAATAACAATAATAATAACTTTAGAAATAATAATGACAATAATACTAATTATAATACTAATAATGATATTATTTCTCTTGTCATTATTAGTATGAAAATTATTAGAATAGAGTTAATCATTGCTATTATTGCAGAAATTATAAAAATATAATTATAATTATCATTATGTTATTATTATCATTATTATTATTGTCATTATCATCATAATTATCATCATTATTGTTAATAATAAAGGAATTATCATGAGAATCATCATAATTATCTGAATTAATGGTAAAATCATCATAATTATCATTTGAAAACGAAAAAGAAGGTTCTTCGACCTTCCTCTGAAAAAAGCTGAAATTCGCTAGATTTTGCTATTTTTTCGACTTTTGGGATTTTATTTTGTTTAGCCTATATTTCATTATAAATGGACTCTATTATTATTATTATCATTATTGTCATTATACTTATGATTATCATCATTACAGTCATTATCGTCATGATTATCATCATTTTCATTATCATTATTGCAGTTATAATTATTATGCTAATTATTAATGTCATTTCCATCATTATAACTATTTTTATAATGATAATAGCAATAATGATAGTTTTAGAAATAGTAATGACAATAGTACTTATTATAATAACAATAATAATGATATTATTATGATTTCTATTGTCATTACTAGTATGAAAATTATTAGAATAGAGTTAATTATTGCTATTATTGCAGTAATGTTCAAAATTGCCATTATAAATATCATTTTATTATTATTATTATTATTATTATTATTATTATTATTTTCATTATCATCATAATTATCATCATTATTGTTAATAATAAATGAGTTATCATGAAAATCATCATAATTACGTGAATTAATGTTAAAATCATCATAATAATCATTTGAAAGCGAAAAAGGAGGCTCTTCGACCTTTCTCTGAAAAGGCTGTAATACGCTAGATTTTGCCGTTTCTTCGACTTTTGGGATTTTATTAGGTTTAGCCTTTATTTCATTATAAATGGACTCTATGATTATTATTATCATCATTTTTGTCATTATTCTTATGATTATCGTCATTGTTGTCATTATTCCTTTGATTATCATCATTATAGTCATTATCATCATGATTATCATTATCACTATTGCAGTTATAATGATTATTATGCTAATTATTACTGTCATTTTCATTATTATAACTATTTTTATAATGATAATAACAATAATAATAACTAATAATGACAATAATACTCATTATAATACTAATAAAGATATTATTTCTCTTGTCATTATTAGTATGAAAATTTTTAGAATAGAGTTAATTATTGCTATTATTGCAGAAATTATAAAAAATATAATTAAAATTATCATTATATTATTATCATTATTATTATTGTCATTATCATCATAATTATCATCATTATTGTTAATAATAAAGGAATTATTATGAGAATCATCATAATTATCTGAATTAATGGTAAAATCATCATAATTATCATTTGAAAACGAAAAAGGAGGTTCTTCGACCTTCCTCTGAAAAGGCTGAAATACGCTAGATTTTGCTATTTTTTTCGACTTTTGGGATTTAATTTTGTTTAGCATATATTTCATTATAAATGGACTCTATTATTATTATTATCATTATTGTCATTATTCTTATGATTATCATCATTATAGTCATTATCGTCATGATTATCATCATTTTCATTATCATTATTGCAGTTATGATTATTATTATGCTAATTATTAATGTCATTTCCATCATTATAACTATTTTTATAATGATAATAGCAATAATGATAATTTTAGAAATAATAATGACAATAGTACTTATTATAATAACAATAATAATGATATTATTATGATTTCTATTGTCATTACTAATATTAAAATTATTAGAATAGAGTTAATTATTGCTATTATTGCAGTAATTATCAAAATTGCCATTATAAATATCATTTTATTACTATTATTATTATTATTATTATTATTTTTATTATTATTATTGTCATTATCATCATAATTATCATCATTATTGTTAATAATAAATGAGTTATCATGAAAATCATCATAATTACGTGAATTAATGTTAAAATCATCATAATTATCATTT
>NC_091575.1:4168283-4175783 GCF_042767895.1 Penaeus vannamei | reverse complement strand
GTGTAGGAAGACTAATCTTATACCTTGTTTTGTTGATATCAAGATAGCCTTGGAAAGATGAAGAAAATGTAAAATGCCGATATCTCGGAACTCTACCTTTAGGGATTCCGGGCACAACATATGTCCAAAATTAAAATATTATGGATCATTTAGTAGAAAAATAATATATCTACAACTTATTCGAAAGCGTTTTCGCAATTTTTGCTTGTACTTCTTGTAAAAGTGGTCATTGTAAGAAATTTTTTACCTTTTTTTTCTTGAAGTCCCCTACTTCAAAAATACACAAAAAAATGAAGTCGAAATCGAAAAAACGCTCTCAAACAAGTTGTAACTATATGGTAGTTTTGGGCAAAAATCAAATAAAATTGAATGTCTTGCCGTTTCTGAAGTCGGAATCATTTTACCTAGGTGCTGCATTTTCAACATGGCGACTTCGCTTTTTTTTTTTTTTTTTTTTTAACAAAAATTCAATAACTGTTTGGGCGATTTTTGGAAAAAAAAATCGACCACATGCAATGGGAAGGGGCCCAAATAAAAGGCTGTGAATTTCATCAAAATCGGCAAGAAAAATCGAAAAATCGAAAAAAAGTGGTAAAGCAGCAGGTATAGGCGGCATCCCAGCTGAACTTTGAAAGGCTGGTGGTGAATCTATGGTGCTTGGGTTGCATGCTGTCCAGGCTGCCATCTGGTGGTACGGTACCGTTCCACCTGACCTGTTGAGGGGTGTGGTCATTCCTCTCTGGAAAGAGATGGGACTGCAGCAACTACCGAGGCATCACCCTGCTCAGTATACCAGGCAAGGTTCTTGCTCACTTCTGAGACGTATCAGGGATTACCTACTGAGACATCAGAGGCTGGAACAATCTGGATTTACTCCTGGTAAGTCCACAATAGACTGTATACTTGTCTTTAGAGTCATTGTAGAACACCATTGTGAGTTCGGGCGTGGTCTGCTTGCGGCGGTATTGAAAATGTTATTAAGTGTGATGGGGGCCTGTCAAGCTTCTTTCCTGCTTGTTCAAGGCTGTGTCCTTGCACCAACACTTTTCAACACTTGCATGGACTGGACATTGAGCAGAGCTACTGTTCAAAATCATTCTGGAGCAACTCTGGGCAATATTAAAGTTACCGACCTTGATTTTGCTGATGATGTTGCTATTCTGAGTCTTTGGAATCCTTAGTGGTGGCTCTTGATGCATTTAGTAATGAAGCAAATACCTTGGGTCTTGAGGTCTTCTGGACCAAGACCAAGATCCAGGACTTTGGGGACTTGCTAGGAGGGACTTTGGGGACTTGCTAGGAGAACCTGTTCAGTCGGTACATGCTTGCAGCAAGAACATCAAAGTCACAGAAAGCTTTACAAACCTTAATAGTGTAGTTCATAACTCTGGGCTGCAGACCAGGAAGTCAGCAGACAGACTGGCCTGGCAGCAGGGGTCATGGAATCTCTTGACAGAGTATATGGAGATGCCGGTACCTGTACAGGACTACGCTATGCGTCTTCAAGGCCCTGATAACCAGTTTTGTTATATGGTAGTGAAATCTAGACATTATCTTGCACCTTGTTGTCACGTCTTGATTCCTTTTGCAATAGATCCTTGTGCTGGATCATGGGGTACTGTTGGTGGGACTATGTGTCAAACCAACGGTTGCACCATGAGACTGGCAAAGGAACTTTACCTGCACAATCCGTGATCGCCAACTCAGGCTATATGGCTACCGGGCTGACTTCCCTCAGGATGATCCTGCCCACCAGGTTGTCTCTGTTCGAGGCAACCCTAGGTGGAGGAGACCTGTGGGACGACCTAGGAAGTCTTGGCTTGAGCAGATTGATCAATTCTGTCATGAGATGGGCCGAGTCCCTGCCTGGCGGCTTGCCATGAGCGACCCTTGCAAGTACAAGCAAAGGGTGGAGGCGGCTATGCGTCCCCATCGGCGTTAGCTCCACGATGATGATGATGCCTCATCTACATGACCATGAGTGTTTTCACCTTCATTTTTCCAAGAAAATGGAGTGATTTTCATGTTTCTTTTGATAATACACATAAAGGAATAACTCACACTGCTCCACATATATTTACAATGAAAAATGATCATTATTAAGGACAGTTATATGCCAAACTATGTCGGTCCCTCTGGCCCGTGGACCCCAGCCGAAAGAGGGGGTTCCCAGATTCACACAGTTTGGCCTGTAACTGGTGAAATGGTGAAAATATATCAGTTATTCCTTTGCGTATAGTATCTAAAGAAAATTTAAACTCATTCTGGTTACTTAGAAAAACGAAAGTAATAGCTCGTATGGCCAGGCAGAGGAAGTGTGCGGGATCATGGTCCCAAATGAGTGTCTAGAATTTTTTTTTAGTGCTAATATGCAGATTGTGGTTCTGGGGGTTCAAAATGATGTGATCTATATATCTATAATAGTAAAATATATTTCTAATCCCTATATACCTGAAAATAAAACCAACTTAACCAATAGCAGAGCAGGAAGGGAAGGTAGTGTGGAAATATTTTCAGTATACTCAATTATACTGATTTGCAGCAAAAATAAAGATCAGATTCGTTCAAAGTCCATTAAAAACTATTGGAAATAAAAAAGGACATCCCTGTGTACTTGTGAAATAAAACCAAACTATGTGCTGGGTAGGAAAAATATATATATATATATATATATATATATATATATATATATATATATATAGATAGATAAACCGATAGATATAGATATATAAGGTATTCATGCATGCATATTTAACAAAAAATATTATTACAAGAGATTATTTATCTGTTTTTAGAAGTGTCAAGCCTATCTTTTAGTCAAAATATTTCTCGTGGATTCTGAAGGTCCTTTAATGTAAGCATTGATATTCTTTCAATTGATCTAACTTGACCTATTGACCTAAACTAACCAATTAAATCACCTAAAAGGATAAAACATGTTGAAAGATGTGTAGATTGGAAAGAATACAAGCAGAAGAAAATATATCATCTGCATGAATCATGAGACGGGGAACACTGATAAATTACAGATTTATTTAAGCCTTAGATGACTTTGGGATGAGCTTACCATAAACCTAAAATGAATAAATAAATCACATACACAATTTCAAGTGTAAGTACTGTGTGGAAGTTAATTACATAATTATCTTGAACACCTTTTCAGAACAAAGAAGAAACACTCCCGCCTGAAGTCTGAGAGGGCCAAGAATGGAGAAGGTGCACCACCGAAGGTAATGGATACTTTTTCAATTTCTGTCCATCCTTTGATTGAGGAGTAATTGGAACCAGTCCACAATGAAAGAGTTGAAAATGCTGGTATGTCACACTGAAGCAATTAGAGATGTTTGATTCTTAATAGAAAATTGAAGTATTATTTAGCGTCATGTGTAATTTCATCATGAGGGTTACAGGTTTGGTTTATTTAATATCTTACTTCTTAGCTATTTTGCTTTGAAATTTTTGTCTCTTATGGTTAGTACCTCTTTAGCCAAATGATGCATTTGGAGCAATTCCAACCTCTACTTATCTATGGAAGGAACTGTGACCTACAACATGCATAGATTATGTTATCTTCATCATCATAGTGAAATGCAACTCAAATATTTATCAACATGCTGTTTATTCAGAATGTCTCTGAATATCTTTTACTAATACACTGATCTTGTTACATGCTATCCAATTACCATTCCTAAGGTCTTCTTCCCCATGTACCTTTATTTTATAATCTCATGACTTTATCTACACATTTATTCATATAGCTATGTAGGATGTTTCACAACCTGTATGGCTTCTAGCAGAAATATCGGCTTTACCCGATTTTACAACACTGCTATAAGTCTTGCTTCATTTTTTTTTCACATCTGCATCTACATCTACGTAGCCCAAATCTACATAGCCTCGATAATGCCCTCAAACGGCTCCAACCTCATTGTCCCCCACCATTACATATTTTCTTTACTTACTTTATGTATTGGAAGAGGTACCCAAATTTTGATTTGCTGAGAGCACATTTTGCTGAGAGCCAATTTTGGTCTTTACTTACTTTATGTACTGGAAGAGGTACCCAATTTTGATTAGCTGAGAGCACATTTTGCTGAGAGCCAATTTTGGTCTGAATCAATCCAGTGGACTGGGCATGTGAGAAAACGCGCGCGCGCGCGCGCACACACACACACACACACACTTTTTCGTATTATTTAGACGGTGAATTTATTTTGTACAACTGCGTCTTCCAGGTGTGTCATTAAAAAAGATACTGAACAGTATTGCGTTTGTGTGTGTACTAACACTGAATGATTATTATTATTATTATTATTTTATATAAGGACTGAATAAGAAATATTATCATTATTATCAGTACTTTCATTATTTTCATTATTATCATTATAGTCATTATCATCATGATTATCATTATTATCATTATTGCGGTTATAATAATTATTATGCTAATTATTATTGCTATTTTCATGATTATAACTACACAATGATAATAATGATAATTTTAGAAATAATGACAATAATGATAATTATAATAACAATGATAATGATATTATTTCTATTGCCATTATTAGTATGAAAATTATTGGAATAGAGTTTATTATTGCTATTATTGCAGTAATTATCAAAATTATCATTATAACTATTTTATCTTTATTATTGTCATTACCATTGTCATTTTCATCATAATTATCATTATTGTCAATAATAAAGGAATTATCATAAAAATCCTCATTTATACCCGAATTAATGTTAAAATCCTCATAATTACCATTAAACAGCGAAAAAGGGTTTTTGTCGACATTTCTCTCATAAGATCTTGCCTTTTTTCGACTTATGGGATTTTATTACTTCTGGCCTTTATTTCATTATAAATGGACCGAATGATAATTATTATCATTACTGTCATTTTCATGATTATCATTATAGTTATTATAATCATGATTATCATTTTATATCATTTCTATTGCAATTATAATTATTATTATGCTAATTATTATTGCTATTTTTATCATTATAACTATTTATATAATGATAATAGGAACAATGATAATTTTAAAAATAATGTCAAAAATAATAATTAAATTAACAATGATAATGATGTTATTATTTCTGTTGCCATTATTTGTATGAACATTATTGGAATAGAGTTAGTTATTGCTATTATTGCAGTAATTTTCACAATTATCGTCTTCTATAAGTTGGCACTAAGGGCCAATAAATGGGTGGTACACGGGGCCTTACACCCTTGACTAGAGAATCTAGTATAAGGTGTTTTGGTTTGCATGATAATCCTGGTTTTAGGACTTATTATATTGAGGGTGCATTGCTCTCGGGGTAGTTTTGCCAAATGTTCTGGATCACCACTAAAATTTTATGGAATATTAATTAGGCTAAGACAACCCTCAGGTAAAAATGTTATTCAAACCTGTTCATAACTTTTCGAGTTAGAAAAAAAATCCTGGATCCAAACCATAGTCCGCATCAACACCAAACTGCAATAAGCGTCTAAGTTAGGTTAAAACTCACCTTTGGTTAAAATCTCGTTGAAATGTGTTCATAACTTTTAGAAATATTAGAAAACACACACACACACACACAAAACAATTGACAAACAAACAAACGGAAGTAACAATATAAATAACTAAATGTCAAGGGGTACACGAAAATGATATATATGTGCTCATATACCTTATATACATACTTTCACATCGCCATGTAATTGTTTTTCGTCTTTCCACGGGGTCTGAGTGAAATTTGGCTACGTGACCCCGTAGAGATATTCCGCAGATTTAAAATGACGATTTTCATGGTCCAGGAAGGCCCGGCCGCGCGGGGAAATGTATGCGTTTGGTACCCGTCCGACTGGAGAAAAGTTATTCTTTCGACAAATATTATACTTTGTAAAACCCTATTAGAGCATCAATAATAGGTAAATGATAGATAATTATATCAAGTACAAGTATTCTGTACATGATTTGTCATGTAAAATGTGATGATGAAACGCAAAAGTGATGACACTACGAATAACAATCCTGAGAAGTAGGAATTAATTAATGGTAATAGTAATAGTAATAAAAATAATATTTATAATAGTGATAATATAAAAGATCATGATGATAATGAATTTGATGATGATTTCAATACTGATAATGGCAATAATAATGGTAAGGGTGGTCATGTAAGTAACGATAGTAGTGATGAATGTAATGATGAAATTAATTATATTGTTAATACCACTTGGGTTACAAAAAAAGAACGTAATTGGCAATAATAATGATGATGATAATCACGACGGTGTGACAATAATGAAACGATAACGATGATAATGACAGTAATCACCTTAATTACCTCAGTTATGAAAATACAGATATTAGCATATGTTGCGCAGCTCTGAAAATAATGATAAAATGAGTCACAACTAAGATCGCAAAAGTACAAGGATTACAATACAACAGCGACATAAATGACCAGGAAGAAGGAAAAGGGAAGAAGCGGAATCAACAAGAAAATGGGAAAGAGAAAATAAGAATAAAAAAAAGAAAACAAAAAATAAATTAATGGATAGATAGTCAGGCAGAAATCAAAAGAGAACACATACCACACGAGCACAAATGAACATGCTCTAGCAAACATAACACACACGCGAACAAACACACACACACGCACATGGCACGCAGACGGACGTGCTCATGCAATCGTAAACACATATACATAGAGAAAAACGCACATACAGACGACCACGCCTACGCAAATATACATACGCTCTCTCTCTCTCATACATACACGCACAGATACACATTAACGTATTCTCTCTCTCTTCCTAATACCCCTCGGCCGTCGAGGCCGAGTGGGTAAAGCGCCAGTTCGAATCCGCAACAGCGGGTCTCGGATACGCTGTTGCGGGTTCGAATCCTCAAAAGGGAGCAAAAAATAAAAATAAAAAAAAAATAAAAAAAAATAAAATAAAAAATAAAAATTGCTCCCTCTGATTGCAACATTGTCCGGGATTGAAAGACATGAAAAGCTCCGAGCTTAAAAAAAATGAAAAGCGCCGAGTTGCAATCAGTTTTTACTTAAATTGTAAGATCGAAAATGCATTTTTTTTCATTATTATCATTAATCGTTGCATTAGATTAACAAAGATAAAACATGCTTACAACTGAAAATATATTCATATTCTTAATGGGAGATCCATTGGCTTCTCCTTCTGTGTGTCTTTTTTCATTAATATCATTGTATTCTTATAATCATTATCCTAATTATAATGAGTTATTATCTATCGTTATCATTATTATCATTATCATAATTTTTGTTCCATAATAATGATGATAAAATGTTATAATCATAAGAATATCTGATATTAATACATTTTTTATAATTCCTACTTTTTATTTTTATTCATTCATATTTTTATTGTTCTTTGGTTGATTTAAAGGATTGAAGGCTCCAGGTCGCTCAGAGAAAATATTTTTGTTTATTTAGATTTTTCTAAGCCCTTCA
>NC_091575.1:4159803-4162783 GCF_042767895.1 Penaeus vannamei | reverse complement strand
AAATCAGCATGTGACAAGCAAAGTGTTGATATAGATCTTGGAGTACCTCTTGCTAGGATTTCACACACAAATAAAACTTCCTTCAAAGAGGACTTGTCTGACTTGATTAATTCTCAACGGCCTGAAAGCTGTAGCATAAAGCACTATGACAGGTTTATGCAAGATGTTTTCATCTATGGTTTATACAAAACAAGAACAAGACAGTGTGATATTGTGACCGCAAGAATCAGGCTGGGATATAGATTGTACTGGCATGTCAGTACAGCCTGTAATGTTGAAGAAACGAAGTGTAAATTATGCAATGAAGAATATAAGCGAACACTTGTACATTATATCTCAGAGTGCCATGTAATACAGCCTTTCAGACCACCTAGCATGAGGTATGGAGAACTATGTAACTACTTCATATCATCTGATGTCTTGGAAGATATAATTATGTTATATCCTAAATTTGGAATGTAGTATCACATGACCACATATCAAATGTTACATTGCCTTTCCATGCCCAAGCCGTATGCCGGCTTGACAGATGAGTAGATAAATTACTGATCGTTCTTTTCCTTTAAATGATATATTTTAGACCGTAATAATTTTATGATATAGATTTATTCTGTAATACTATTATATAATGCTTTGACCATGTATCAAATGTACTACAGCTTGCCCACGCCTGTGCAGTTAGCCAGGGTGGTAAATAAAGGACTAAACTAAAAAAAACTCCGTGGAAAGACAAAAAACAATTACATGGCGATGTGAAAGTATGTACATAAGGTATATGAGCACATATATATCATTTTCGTGTACCCCATGACCTTTTGTTTATTTATATTGTTACTTCCGTTTGCTTGTTTGTTAATTGTTTATTTGTTTTTTTTTGTTTGTTTGTTTGTGTTTTCTAATATTTCTAAAAGTTTTGAACACATTTCAACGAGATTTTAACTAAAGGTGAGTTTTAACCTAACTTAGACGCTTATTGCAGTTTGGTGTTGATGTGGACCATGGTTTGGATCCAGGATTTTTTTTTTTTCTAACTCGAAAAGTTATGAACAGGTTTGAATAACATTTTTACCTGAGGTTTGTCTTAGCCTAATTAATATTCCATAAAATTTTGGTGGTGATCCAGAACATTTGGCAAAACTACCCCGAGAGCAATGCACCCTCAATATAATAAGTCCTAAAACCATCATACAAACCAAAACACCTTACGTTTCATGTTTGAATAGAACTATCTTTCTACTATTAAATGCAGAAGCCATTTTTGAAACGTTGACCTTATTTTTTCTTGGGGAATATTTTCCGAAGGTGACTATTTTAACACCCTAATAGGAGATTTTGAAAACATATGTCACTTTTACAAGAACCGCATGAAAATATTGCAAATCCTTATGGCAGCATGTAATAGAACTATTATTCAGCTACAAAATGAGCCATAATACTTTAAAATCGGACCGAAAATACGTGTGCTATACGTAAAAATTTGTGAAAAGTTGACCTTACTTTTTTCTTGGTGAATATTTTCCGAAAGGTGACTATTTTAACACCCTAATAGGAGATTTTGAAACATATGTCACTTTTACAAGAACCACATGAATATATGGCAAATCCTTATGGCCACATGTAATATAACGATTATTCAGCTACAAAATGAGCCATAATACTTTAAAATCCGACCGAAAATACGTGTGCTATACGTAAAAATGTGAAGGACCTAATAATCGCGATCTTATTCCTTATTATTATGTTTACATTTTACATGACAAATCATGTACAGAATAATTGTACTTGATATAATTATCTATCATTTACCTATTATTGATGCTCTAATAGGATTTTACAACGTATAATATTTGTCGAAAGAATAACTTTTCTCCAGTCGGATGGGTACCATTTTTGAAAAGTTGACCTTACTTTTTTCTTGGGGAATATTTTCCGAAGGTGACTATTCTAACATCCTAATAGGAGATTTTAAAAACATGTGTCACTTTTACAAGAACCACATGAAAATATTGCAAATCCTTATGGCAGCATGTAATAGAACTATTATTCAGCTACAAAATGAGCCATAATACTTTAAAATCGGACCGAAAATACGTGTGCTATGCGTAAGAATTTGTGAAAAGTTGACCTTACTTTGTTCTTGGTGAATATTTTCCGAAAGGTGACTATTTTAACACCCTAATAGGAGATTTTGAAATATATGTCACTTTTACAAGAACCACATGAATATATTGCAAATCCTTATGGCCGCATGAAATATAACTATTATTCAGCTACAAAATGAGCCATAATACTTTAAAATCCGACCGAAAATACGTGTGCTATGCGTAAAAATGTTGAAGGACCTAATAATCGCGATCTTATTCCTTTTTATTATGTTTACATTTTACATGACAAATCATGTACAGAATACTTGTACTTGATATAATTATCTATCATTTACCTATTATTGATGCTCTAATAGGGTTTTACAACGTATAATATTTGTCGAAAGAATAACTTTTTTCCAGTCGGACGGGTACCAAACGCATACTTTTCCCGGGCCGTCCTGGACCATGAAAATCGTCTTTTTAAATCTGCGGAATAACTCTACGGGGTCACGTAGCCAAATTTCACTCAGACCCCGTGGAAAGACGAAAAACAATTACATGGCGATGTGAAAGTATGTATATAAGGTATATGAGCACACATATATAATTTTCGTGTACCCCATGACCTTTTGTTTATTTATATTGTTACTTCCGTTTGTTTGTTTGTTAATTGTTTATTTGTTTTTTTTGTTAGTTTGTGTTTTCTAATATTTCTAAAAGTTATGAACACATTTCAACGAGATTTTAACCAAAGGTGAGTTTTAACCTAACTTAGACGCTTATTGCAGTTTGGTGTTGATGCGGACCATGGTTTGAATCCAGGATTTTTTTTTTCTAACTCGAAAAGTTATGAACAGGTTTGAATTACATTTTTACCTGAGGTTTGTCTTAGC
>NC_091575.1:4152303-4154803 GCF_042767895.1 Penaeus vannamei | reverse complement strand
CTCATTATTACTATTACTGTCATTATTTTCACGATTATTATTATAGTCATTATTATCATGATTATTATTATTAATATCATCATTATTGCAGTTGTAATCATTATTATACTAATTATTATTGCTATTTTTATCATTATAACTATTTATATAATGATAATAGCAATAATGATAATTTTAAAAATAATAATGATAATAATAATAATTATAATGACAATGATAATGATATTATTATTCCTTTTGCCATTATTAGTATTAAAATTATTGGAATTAAGTTAATTGTTGCAGTAATTATGAAAATTATCATTATAATTATGATATTATCTTTATTATTGTCATTATCATTGTCATTATCATTGTCATTATCATCATAATTATCATCATTAATGTCAATAATAAAGGATTTATTAGGGAAATCATCCTAATTACCTGAATTTAATGTTAAAATCCTCATAATTACCATTACAAAGCGAAAAAGTTTTTTTTCGACGTTTCTCTCAAAAGGCTGTAATACACTAGATTTTGCCGTTTTTTTTTTTTTTTTTTTTTACTTTTGGGATTTTATTACTTCCGGCCTTTATTTAATTATAATTAATAATAATGAATAATAATTATCATCATTAGTATCATTACTTTCATTTTTTTCATGATCATTATCATTATAATCATTATCATCATGATTATCAATACTATCATCATTATTTCAGTTATAATAATTATTATGCTAATTGTTATTGCTATTTTTATCATTATTACGAATTATATAATGATAATAGCAATAATAATAATTTTAGAAATAATAAGGACAATAATAATAATTATAATGAGTTAATTATTGCAGTAATTATCAAAATTATCATTATAATTATGATTTTATCATTATTATTGTCATTATCATTGTCATTATCATCATACTTATCCTCATTATTGTCAATAATAAAAGAATTATCATGAAAATATTCATAATTACCTGAATTAATGTTAAAATCCTCATAATTACCATTAAAAAGCGAAAAAGGTTTTTTTTCGACGTTTCTCTCAAAGGGATAGATTTTGCCGTTTTTTTTACTTTTGGGATTATATTACTTATGGCCTTTATTTCCTTATAAGTGGACTGAATAATAATTATTATCACCATTATTATCATTACTGTCATTGTTTTCATGATTATCATTATAGCCATTATCATAATGATTATCATTATTATCATCATTATTGCAGTTATGATATCTATTATGCTAATTATTATTACCATTTTTATCATTATAACTATTTATATAATGATAATAGCAAAAATAATAATTTTAGAAATAATAATGACAATAATGATAATTATAATGACAATGATAATGATGTTATTATTTCTATTGCCATTATTAGTATGAAAATTATTGGAATAGAGTTAATTATTGCTATTATTGCAGTAATTATGAAAATTATCGTTATAATTATGATTTTTTCATTATTATTGTCATTATCATTGTTATTATCATCTTAACTATCATCATTATTATCAATAATAAAGGAATTATCATGAAAATCATCATAATTACCTGAATTAATGCGTTTTTTTTTTTTTTTACTTTGGGATTTTATTACTTCTAGCCTTTATTTCATTATGAATGGAATGAATAATAAATATCATTATTATCAATACTTTATTATTATGATTTTCATGATTATTATCATTATAGTCATTATCATCATGATTACCATTATTATCATAATTATTGCAGTTATAATAATTACTATGCTAATCATTATTGCTATTTTTATCATTATAACTATTTATATAATGATAGCAATAATGATGATTTTAGAAATAATGACAATACTTAGAATTATAATGAAAATGATAATGATATTATTATTTCTATTGCCATTATTAGTATGAAAATTATTTGAATAGAGTTAATTATTGCTATTATTGCAGTAATTATGAAAAATATTATTAGGATATTATCATTATTGTCATTATCATCATAATTATCATCATAATTATCATCCTTATTGTCAATAATCAAGGAATTATCATGAAAATCATCATAATTACCATTTAAAAGCAAAAAAGGTTTTTTTTCGGCGCTTCTCTCAAAAGGCTGTAATACGCTAGATTTTGTCGTGTTTTCGACTTTTGGGATCTTATTACTTCTGGCCTTTATTTCATTATAAAAGGACTGAACAATAATTATTATCATTATCATTAATTTCATTATTTTCATGATTATTTTCATTATAGTCATTATCAGCATGATTATCATTATTGTTATCACCATTATTGCAGTTATAATAATTATTATGCTAATTATCATTGCTATTTTTATTATAACTATTTATATAATGGTAATAGCAATGATGATAATTTTAGAAATAATAATGACAATAATATTAATTATATTGACAAAGATAATGATATTATTTTTATTGCCATTATTACTATGAAAATTTTTGGAATAGAGTTAATCATTGCAGTAATTATCAAAATTATCATTATAATTATGAT
>NC_091575.1:4141070-4146803 GCF_042767895.1 Penaeus vannamei | reverse complement strand
TATTTTTTTTTATCATTATTGCAGTTATTATGATTATTATGCTAATAATTATTGTAATTTTCATCATTATAACTATATTTATAATGATAATAACAATAATAATCTTTTTAGAAATAATAATGATAATAATCATTATAGTGACACTGATAATGATAGTATTATCATTTCCGTTGTCATTATTAGTATGAAAATTATTTGAACAAAGTTAATCATTGCTATTATTGCAGTAATTATAAAACCTATCATTATAATTATCATTATATATATATATATATATATATATATATATATATATATATATATATATATATATATATTATATAATTTATATATATATATATATATATATATATACATATATATATATACACACATATGTATGTATAAATATATATATATAAATATATATATATATATATGTGTGTGTGTGTGTGTGTGTGTGTGTGTGTGTGTGTGTGTGTGTGTGTGTGTGTGTGTGTGTGTGTGTGTGTATATATGTATATATATATATATATACATATATATATATATATATATATATATATATATATATATATATATATATATATATAAATGTATGTATATATAAAATGCATATATACAGATAAACAAACATATACAAATATATATATATATATATATATATATATATATATATATATATATATATATATATATATATATATATATATATATATATATATATATATATATATATATATATATATATATATATATATATATATATATATATATATATATATATATATATATATATATATATATATATATATATATATATATATATATATATATATATATATAATATACATATGTATATATATATATATATATGTGTGTGTGTGTGTGTGTGTGTGTGTGTATATATGTATATATCTATCTATCTATCTATCTATCTATCTATCTATCTATCTATCTATCTATATATATATATATAAATGTATATGTATACATCATTATTATCATTTTTATGATTGTTATTATCATAGTCATTATCGTCATCATTGCTATTATTATTATCATTATTGCAGTTATTTTAATTATATTATAATTATTATTGTCATTTTCATCATTGTAACTACTTTTATAATGATAATAAAAATAATGATAATTTTAGTAATAATAATGACAATAAAAATAATGATAATGATAATGATAATGATATTATTATTATTATTCCCATTATCATTATTAGTATGAAAATTATTAGAATAAAGTTAATTATTGCTATTATTGCAGTAATTATCATTAAAACTATCATTATAGTTATCATTTTATCATTATTATCAATATTACTGTTATTTCCATCATGATTATCATTATTATATTTAATAATAAAGAAATTATGATAAAAATCATCCTGATTACCTGAATTAATGTTAAAATCATCATAATTATCATTTAAAAGCGAAAAAGTTTTTTTTCGACGTTTCTCTCAAAAGGCTTTAATACTCTATAATTTGTCGTTTTTTCGACTTTTGGGATTTTACTACTTTTTGCCTTTATTTCATTATAAAAGGACTCTATGATTATTATTATTATCATTATTGTCATTATTTTTATGATTATTGTCATTATAGTCATTATCGTCATCATTATCATTATCATTGTCATCATAATTGCTATTACAATAATTATCATGCTAATTATTATTGTCATTTTCATTATTATAACTATTTTCATAATGATAATGACAATAATGATAAATTTTAGAAATAATAATGATAATAATAATAATTATAATGACAATGATAATATTATTATTTCTATTGATATTATATGTATGAAATTTTTTTAGAAAATAATTATTATTCAATCCATTTATAATGAAATAAAGGCCAAAAGTAATAAAATCCCAAAAGTCGAAAAAACGGTAAAATCTAGCGTATTACAGCAGTTTGAGAGAAACGACGAAAAAAACACAATTTTTCGCTTTTTACTGGTAATTATGAGGATTTTAACATTAATTCAGGTAACTATGGTGATTTTCATGATAATTTCTTTATTATTGATAATAATGATGATAATTATGATGATAATGACAATGATAATGACAATAATAATGAAATATCATAATTATAATGATAATTTTCATAATTACTGCAATAATAGCAATAATTAACTCTATTCCAATAATTTTCATACTAATAATGGCAATAGAAATAATAACATCATTATCATTGTCATTATAATTATCATTATTGTCATTATTATTTATAAAATCATTATTATTGCTATTATCATTATATAAATAGTTATAATGATAAAAATAGTAATAATAATTAGCATAATAAATATTATAATTGCAATAATAATGATAATAATAATGATAATCATGATGATAATGACTATAATGATAATCATGAAAATAATGACAGTAATGATAATAGTGGTGATAATCATTATTATTCAGTCCATTTATAAGGAAATAAAGGCCAGAAGTACTAAAATCCCAAAAGTCGAAAAAACGGCAAAATCTATCCTTTTGAGAGAAACGTCGAAAAAACCCTTTCTCGCTTTTTAATGGTAATTATGAGGATTTTAACATTAATTCAGGTAATTATGAAGATTTTCATGATAATTCTTTTATTATTGACAATAATGAGGATAAGTATGATGATAATGACAATGATAATGACAATAATAAGGATAAAATCATAATTATAATAATAATTTTGATAATTGCTGCAATAATTAACTCTTTTCCGAGAATGAAAGTAATGATAATAATGATGATAATTATTATTCAGCCCTTCTATAATTACATAAAGGCCAGAAGTAATAAAATCCCAAAAGACGAAAAAACGGCAAAATCAAGCGTATACAGCTTTTTGAGAGAAACGTCGAAAAAAATCTTTTTCGCTTTTTAATGGCAATTATGATGATTTTAACATTAATTCAGGTAATTATGATGGTTTTCACGATAATTCCTTTACTATTGACAATAATGATAATTATGATGATAATGACAATGATAATGACAATAATAATGATAAAATCATAATTATAATGATAATTTTGATAATTACTGCAATAATAGAAATAATTAACTCTATTCCAATAATTTCCGTACTAATAATGGCAATATAAATAATAATAAAATCATTATCATAGTCATTATAATTATTATTATTTTCATTATTATTTCTAAAATTATAATTATTGCTATCATCATTATATAAATAGTTATAATGATAAAATAGCAATAATAATTAGCATAATAATTTTTATAACTGCAATAATGATGATAATAATGATAATCATGATGATAATGACTATAATGATAATAATCATGAAAATAATGAAAGTATTGATAATAATGAAGATAATTATTATTCAGTCTATTTATAATGAAATAAAGGCCAGAAGTAATAAAATCCGAGAAGTCGAAAAAACGGCAAAATCTAGCCTTTGGAGAGAAACTTCGAGAAATACCCTTTTTCGCTTTTTAATGGTAATTATGAGAATTTTAACATTAATTCAGGCAATTATGATGATTTTCATGATAGTTCCTTTATTATTGAAAATAATGATGATAATGACAATGATAATGACAATAATTATGATAAAATCATAATTATAATGATAATTTTGATAATTACTGCAATAATAGCAATAATTTACTCTATTCCCATAATTTTCATACTAATAATAGCAATAGAAATAATAATATCATTATCATTATTATTATAATAATTATTATTGTCATTATTATTTCTAAAATTATCATTATTGCTATTATCATTATATAGATGGTTATAATGTTAAAAATTGCAATAATAATTAGCATAACAATTTTTATAACAGCAATAAGGATGATAATAATAATGATAATCATGATGATAATGACTCTGATGATAATGATCATGAAAATAATGACAGTAATGATGATAATCATGATAATAATCATTATTCAGTCCTTTTATAATGAAATAAAGGGCAGAAGTAATAATAAGTCGAAAAAAACGGCAAAATCTAGCGTATTACAGCCTTCCTAGAGAAAAGTGGTAAAAAAAACCTTTTTCGTTTTTTAATGGTAATTATGAGGATTTTAACATTAATCCAGGTAATTATGACGATTTTCATGATAATTCCTTTATTATTGACAATAATGATGATAATTATGATGATAATGACAATGAGAATGAGAATAATAAGGATAAAATCATAATTATAATGATAATTTTGATAATTACTGCAATGATTAACTCTATTCCAAAAATTTTCAGAGTAATAATGGCAATAAAAATAATATCATTATCTTTGTCATTATAATTAGTATTATTGTCATTATTATTTCTAAAATTATCATCATTGCTATTACCATTTTATAAATAGTTATAATGATAAAAATAGCAATGATAATTAGCATAATAATTATGATAACTGCAATAATGGTGATAACAATAATGATAATCATGATGATAATGACTATAATGAAAATAATCATGAAAATAATGAAATTAATGATAATGATAATAATTATTGTTCAGTCCTTTTATAATGAAATAAAGGCCAGAAGTAATAAGATCCCAAAAGTCGAAAAAAACGGCAAAATCTAGCGTATTACAGCCTTTTGAGAGAAGCGCCGAAAAAAAAACCTTTTTTGCTTTTAAATGGTAATTATGATGATTTTCATGATAATTCCTTGATTATTGGCAAAAAGGATGATAATTATGATGATAATTATGATGATAATGACAATAATGATAATATCCTAATATTTTTTTATAATTACTGCAATAATAGCAATAGCAAAAACTCTATTCAAATAATTTTCATACTAATAATGGCAATAGAAATAATAATATCATTATCATTTTCATTATAATTCTAAGTATTGTCATTATTTCTAAAATTATCATTATTGCTATCATTATATAAATAGTTATAATGATAAAAATAGCAATAATGATTAGCATAGTAATTATTATAACTGCAATAATGATGATAATAATGGTAATCATGATGATAATGACTATAATGATAATAATCATGAAAATCATAATAATAAAGTATTGATAATAATGATATTTATTATTCATTCCATTCATAATGAAATAAAGGCTAGAAGTAATAAAATCCCAAAAGTAAAAAAAAAAACGCATTAATTCAGGTAATTATGATGATTTTCATGATAATTCCTTTATTATTGATAATAATGATGATAGTTAAGATGATAATAACAATGATAATGACAATAATAATGAAAAAATCATAATTATAACGATAATTTTCATAATTACTGCAATAATAGCAATAATTACCTCTATTCCAATAATTTTCATACTAATAATGGCAATAGAAATAATAACATCATTATCATTGTCATTATAATTATCATTATTGTCATTATTATTTCTAAAATTATTATTTTTGATATTATCATTATAAAAATAGTTATAATGATAAAAATGGTAATAATAATTAGCATAATAGATATCATAACTGCAATAATGATGATAATAATGATAATCATGATGATAATGCCTATAATGATAATCATGAAAACAATGACACTAATGATAATAATGGTGATAATAATTATTATTCAGTCCACTTATAAGGAAATAAAGGCCATAAGTAATATAATCCCAAAATCAAAAAAACGGCAAAATCTATCCCTTTGATAGAAACGTCGAAAAAAAAACTTTTTCGCTTTTTAATGGTAATTATGAGGATTTTAACATTAATTCAGGTAATTATGAAGAT
>NC_091575.1:4121070-4133570 GCF_042767895.1 Penaeus vannamei | reverse complement strand
AAAATCTCCTATTAGGGTGTTAAAAGTCACCTTTCGGAAAATATTCACCAAGAAAAAAGTAAGGTCAACTTTTCACAAATTTTTACGTATAGCACACGTATTTTCGGTCCGATTTTAAAGTATTATGGCTCATTTTGTAGCTGAATGATAGTTCTATTACATGCTGCCATAAGGATTTGCAATAATTTCATGCGGTTCTTGTAAAAGTGACATATGTTTTCAAAATCTCCTATTAGGGTGTTAAAATAGTCACCTTCGGAAAATATTCCCCAAGAAAAAATAAGGTCAACGTTTCAAAAATGGCTTCTGCATTTAATAGTAGAAAGATAGTTCTATTCAAACATGAAACGTAAGGTGTTTTGGTTTGTATGATGGTTTTAGGACTTATTATATTGAGGGTGCATTGCTCTCGGGGTAGTTTTGCCAAATGTTCTGGATCACCACCAAAATTTTATGGTATATTAATTAGGCTAAGACAAACCTCAGGTAAAAATGTTATTCAAACCTGTTCATAACTTTTCGAGTTAGAAAAAAAAAAAATCCTGGATCCAAACCATGGTCCGCATCAATACCAAACTGCAATAAGCGTCTAAGTTAGGTTAAAACTCATCTTTGGTTAAAATCTCGTTGAAATGTGTTCATAACTTTTAGAAATATTAGAAAACACAAACTAACAAAAAAACAAATAAACAATTAACAAACAATCAAACGGAAGTAACAATATAAATAAACAAAAGGTCATGGGGTACACGAAAATTATATATATGTGCTCATATACCTTATATACATACTTTCACATCGCCATGTAATTGTTTTTCGTCTTTCCACGGGGTTTAGTTTAGTTTAGTCCTTTATTTACCACCCTGGCTAACTGCACAGGCGTGGGCAAGCTGTAGTACATTTGATACATGGTCAAAGCATTATATAATAGTATTACAGAATAAATCTATATCATAAAATTATTACGGTCTAAAATATAACATTTAAAGGAAAAGAACGATCAGTAATTTATCTACTCATCTGTCAAGCCGGCATACGGCTTGGGCGTGGAAAGGCAATGTAACATTTGATATGTGGTCATGTGATACTACATTCCAAATTTAGGATATAACATAATTATATCTTCCAAGACATCAGATGATATGAAGTAGTTACATAGTTCTCCATACCTCATGCTAGGTGGTCTGAAAGGCTGTATTACATGGCACTCTGAGATATAATGTACAAGTGTTCGCTTATATTCTTCATTGCATAATTTACACTTCGTTTCTTCAACATTACAGGCTGTACTGACCTGCCAGTACAATCTATATCCCAGCCTGATTCTTGCGGTCACAATATCACACTGTCTTGTTCTTGTTTTGTATAAACCATAGATGAAAACATCTTGCATAAACCTGTCATAGTGCTTTATGCTACAGCTTTCAGGCCGTTGAGAATTAATCAAGTCAGACAAGTCCTCTTTGAAGGAAGTTTTAATTATGTGTGAAATCCTAGCAAGAGGTACTCCAAGATCTATATCAACACTTTGCTTGTCACATGCTGATTTTGCTAGGCGGTCAGCATGATCATGCCTGGGGATTCCAACATGCGATGGTATCCACACGAAACGTATATCATGGCCTCGTTCTTTTGCACGATACACATTTATCCACGGGGTCTGAGTGAAATTTGGCTACGTGACCCCGTAGAGTTATTCCGCAGATTTAAAAAGACGATTTTCATGGTCCAGGACGGCCCGGGAAAAGTATGCGCTTGGTACCTGTCGACAAATATTATACGTTGTAAAACCCTATTAGAGCATCAATAATAGGTAAATGATAGATAATTATATCAAGTACAATTATTCTGTACATGATTTGTCATGTAAAATGTAAACATAATAATAAGGAATAAGATCGCGATTATTAGGTCCTTCACATTTTTACGTATAGCACACGTATTTTCGGTCGGATTTTAAAGTATTATGGCTCATTTTGTAGCTGAATAATCGTTATATTACATGTGGCCATAAGGATTTGCCATATATTCATGTGGTTCTTGTAAAAGTGACATATGTTTCAAAATCTCCTATTAGGGTGTTAAAATAGTCACCTTTCGGAAAATATTCACCAAGAAAAAAGTAAGGTCAACTTTTCACAAATTTTTACGTATAGCACACGTATTTTCGGTCCGATTTTAAAGTATTATGGCTCATTTTGTAGCTGAATAATAGTTCTATTACATGCTGCCATAAGGATTTGCAATATTTTCATGCGGTTCTTGTAAAAGTGACATATGTTTTCAAAATCTCCTATTAGGGTGTTAAAATAGTCACCTTCGGAAAATATTCCCCAAGAAAAAATAAGGTCAACGTTTCTGCATTTAATAGTAGAAAGATAGTTCTATTCAAACATGAAATCAGAATGGCTGTATGATTTTTTGGGGATTTTTGAGAAAATTTTAAATATGGTCTATGTAGGCCTACAGACCCCCAGATCACTGCCACCACTCCGCACTATACGTAAGATTTTCAGAAACCGTTATGTGCTGACAATGTCCGCAAGACTTTGGAATGCAGGTAGATGATGGAAGATTATGGTGTAGGAAGACTAATCTTATACCTTGTTTTGTTGATATCAAGATAGCCTAGGAAAGATGAAGAAAATGTAAAATGTCGATATCTCGGAACTCCACCTTTAGGGGTGGGTAAAAGGATTCCGGGCACAACATAGGTCCAAAATTAATATATTATGGCTCATTTTGTAGAAAAATAATATATTTACAACTTATTCGAAAGCGTTTTCGCAATTTTTGCTTGTACTTGTAAAAGTGGTTAATGTAAGAAAATGTTTACCTTTTTTTTTTTTTTTTTTTTTTTGAAGTCCCCTACTTCAAAAATACACAAAAAATGAAGTCGAAATCGAAAAAACGCTCTCAAACAAGTTGTAACTATATGGTAGTTTTGGGCAAAAATCAAATAAAATTGAATGTCTTGCCGTTTCTGAAGTCGGAATCCTTTTACCTAGGTGCTGCATTTTCAACATGGCGACTTTCGCATTTTTTCGTTTTTTTTACAATAATTCAATAACTGTTTGGGCGATTTTTTGGGGGGGAAAATCGACCACATGCAATGGGAAGGGGCCCAAATAAAAGGCTGTGAATTTCATCAAAATCGGCAAGAAAAATCGAAAAATCGAAAAAAAAAGTGGTAAAGCAGCAGGTATAGGCGGCATCCCAGCTGAACTTTGAAAGGCTGGTGGTGAATCTATGGTGCTTGGGTTGCATGCTGTCCAGGCTGCCATCTGGTGGTACGGTACCGTTCCACCTGACCTGTTGAGGGGTGTGGTCATCCCTCTCTGGAAACAGATGGGACTGCAGCAACTACCGAGGCATCACCCTGCTCAGTATACCAGGCAAGGTTCTTGCTCACTTCTGAGACGTCAGAGGCTGGAACAATCTGGATTTACTCCTGTTAAGCCCACAATAGACTGTATACTTGTATTTAGAGTCATTGTAGAACACCGTTGTGAGTTCGGGCGTGGGCTGCTTGCAGCCTACATTGACCTCACGAAAACATTCGATACAGTGCATTGGGAATCACTCTGGGAGATCTTGAGATTGAGAGGAATTCCAACTAGGATTATTGAACTAATAGCAAGTCTGTATACTGGTACTGAAAGTGTTGTAAAGTGTGGTGGGGGCCTGTCAAGCTTCTTTCCTGCTTGTTCGAGTCTGTGTCCTTGCACCAACACTTTTCAACACTTGCATGGACTGGATACTGAGCAGAGCTACTGTTCAAAATCATTCTGGAGCAACTCTGGGCAATATTAAAGTTACCGACCTTGACTTTGCTGATGATGTTGCTATTCTATCTGAGTCTTTGGAATCCTTAGTGGTGGCTCTTGATGCATTTAGTAAGGAAGCGAATACCTTGGGTCTTGAGGTGTCCTGGACCAAGACCAAGGTCCAGGACTTTGGGGACTTGCTAGGAGAACCTGTTCAGTCGGTACGTGCTTGCAGCAAGAACATCAAAGTCACAGAGAGTTTTACAAACCTTAATAGTGTAGTTCATAACTCTGGGCTGCAGACCAGGAACTCAGCAGACAGATTGGCCTGGCAGCAGGGGTCATGGACTCTCTTGACAGAGTATATGGAGATGCCGGTACCTGTGCAGGACTACGCTATGCGTCTTCAAGGCCCTGATAACTCCAGTTTTGTTATATGGTGAAATCTAGACATTATCCTGCACCTTGTTGTCACGTCTTGATGCCTTTTACAATAGATCCTTGTGCTGGATCATGGGGTACTGTTGGTGGGACCATGTGTCAAACCAACGGTTGCACCATGAGACTGGCAAAGGAACTATTACCTGCACAATCCGTGATCGCCAACTCAGGCTATATGGCTACCGGGTTGACTTCCCTCAGGATGATCCTGCCCACCAGGTTGTCTCTGTTCGAGGCAACCCTAGGTGGAGGAGACCTGTGGGACGATCTAGGAAGTCTTTGCTTGAGCAGATTGATCAATTCTGTCATGAGATGGGCCGAGTCCCTGCCTGGCGGCTTGCCATGAGCGACCCTTGCAGTTACAAGCAAAGGGTGGAGGCGGCTATGCGCCCCCATCGGCGTTAGCTCCACGATGATGATGATGCCTCATCTACATGACCATAAGTGTTTTCACTTTCATTTTCCAAGAAAATGGAGTGATTTTCATGTTTCTTTTGATAATACACATAAAGGAATAACTCACACTGCTCCACATATATTTACAATGAAAAATTATCATTATTAAGGACAGTTATATGCCAAACTGTGTCGGTCCCTCTGGCCCGTGGACCCCAGCCGAAAGAGGGGGTTCCCAGATTTACAGAGTTTGGCCTGTAACTGGTGAAATGGTGAATATATATCAGTTATTCCTTTGCATATAGTATCAAAAGATAATTTAAACTCATTCTGGTTACTTAGAAAAACGAAAGTAATAGCTCGTATGGCCAGGCAGAGGAAGTGCGCGGGATCATGATCCCGAATGAGTGTCTAGAAATTTATTTTTAGTGCTAATAATGTGCAGATTGTGGTTCTGGGGGTTCAAAATGTTGTGATCTATATATCTATAATAGTAAGATATATTTCTAATCCCTATATACTTGAAAATAAAACCAACTTAACCAATAGCAGAGCAGGAAGGGAAGGTAGTGTGGAAATATTTTCAGTATACTCAATTATACTGATTTGCAGCAAAAAATAAAGATCAGATTCGTTCAAAGTCCATTAAAAACTATTGGAAATAAAAAATGACATCCCTGTGTACTTGTGAAATAAAACCAAACTATGTGCTGGATAGGAAAATATATAGATAGATAGATAGATGGATGGATGGATAGATAGATGGATAAAAGGTATTCATGCATGCATATTTAACAAAAAATATTATTACAAAAAAATTTTTATCTGTTTTTAGAAGTGTCAAGCCTATCTTTTAGACAAAATATTTCTCGTGGATTCTGAAGGTCCTTTAATGTAAGCATTGATATTCTTTCAATTGATCTAACTTGACCTATTGACCTAAACTAACCAATTAAATCACCTGAAAGGATAAAAGATGTTGAAAGATGTGTAGATTTGAAAGAATACAAGCAGAATAAAATATATCATCTGCATGAATCATTAGACAGGGAACACTGATAAATTACAGATTTATTTAAGCCTTAGATGACTTTGGGATGAGCTTACCATAAACCTAAAATGAATAAATAAATCACATACACAATTTCAAGTGTAAGAAACTAATGGATACTTTTTCAATTTCTGTCCATCCTTTGATTGAGGAGTAATTGGAACCAGTCCACAATGAAAGAGTTGAAAATGCTGGTATGTCACACTGAAGCAATTAGAGATGTTTGATTCTTAATAGAAAATTGAAGTATTATTTAGCGTCATGTGTAATTTCATCATGAGGGTTACAGGTTTGATTTATTTAATATCTTACTTCTTAGCTATTTTGCTTTGAAAATGTGTCTCTTATGGTTAGTACCTCCTTAGCTAAATGATGCATTTGGAGCAATTTCAACCTCTACTTATCTTTGGAAGGCACTGTGACCTACAACATGCATAGATTATGTTATCTTCATCATCATAGTGAAATGCAACTCAAATATTTATCAACATGCTGTTTATCTAGAATGTCTCTGAATATCTTTTACTAATACACTATAAATATGTTTTTTTTTTTTTTTTTATGTTTTTTTGTTTTTGTTTTTTTTTTTGTAATAACAATTGAAAATTTTAAAAATAATAATGCAATAATATTAATTATAATGAAATATAATGAATTTTTTTCATTGCTTTTTAAATTGAAAATTTTTTAAAAATATCATTATAATTATATTTTATCTTTAAATTTTTTTGTCATTATCATTTATCTTTATTATTTTTAATAATAAGGAATTATCTGAAAATCATCATAATTACCTAAATTAATTTAAATCTCAAAATTACTTTTAAAAGCAAAAAAGTTTTTTTCGACGTTTTTCTCAAAAGGCTAGATTTTCCGTTCTTTTTTTTCTTTTTTTCTTTTTTTAAAAAAGGGTTTTGATTTATTACTCTTTCTTATTTCATTATTTTAGATTATATTATTATTACCCATCATTATCATTATTTTATTATTATTATTTCATTATAAATTTTTATAATTTATTATTGTTTTTAATTTAAAATTTTATATATAAAACAATAGGTTTTTAAAAATAAAATGCAAAAATAATTTTTGACTGAAATATAATGGCTTTTATTTCCTTATAAATGGACTGAATAATAATTATTATCATCATTATTATCATTACTGTCATTATTTTCATGATTATTATCATTATAGTCATTATCATCATGATTATCATTATTATTATCATCATTACAGCAGTTATAATAATTATTATGCTAATTATTTTTGCTATTTTTATCATTATAACTATTTACATAATGATAATAGCAATAATGATAATTTTAGAAAAAATAATGAATAATAATAACTATAATGACAATGATACTGTTATTATTATTTCTATTGCCATTATTAGTATGAAAATTATTGGAATATAGTTAATTATTGCTATTATTGCAAAATTATCATTATAGTTATGATTTTATCTTTATTATTGTCATCATTATTGTTATTATCATCCTAATTATCATCATTATTGTCAGTAATAAAGGAATTATCATGAAAATCATCATAATTACCTGGATTAATGTTAAAATCCTCATAATTACCATTAAAAAGCGAAAAAGGGATTTTTTTCGATGTTTCTCTCCACAGGCTGTAATACGCCAGATTTTTTCAGTTTTTCGACTTTTGAGATTTTATTACTTCTGGCCTTTATTTTATTATAAATGGACTGAATAATAATTATTATCATTATCATTACTGTCATTATTTTCATAATTATTATCATTATAGTCATTATCATCATGATTATCCTTATTATCATCATTACTGCAGTTATAATAATTATTATGCTAATTATTATTGCTATTTTTATCATTATAACTATTTATATAATGATAATATCAATAATGATAATTATAATGACAATGATAATGATGTTATTATTTCTATTGCCATTATTAGTATGAAAATTATTGGAATAATGAAAATCATCATAATTACCTGAATTAATGTTAAAATCCTCGTAATTACCATTAAAAAGCGAAAAGGTTTTTTTTCGACGTTTCTCTCAAAAGGCTGTATACGCTAGATTTTGCCCTTTTTTCGACTTTTAGGATTTTATTACTTCTGGCCGTTATTTCATTATCAATGGACTGAATAATAATTATAATCATCATTATTATCATTACTTTCATTATTTTCATGATTATCATTATAGTCATTACCATCATGATTATCATTATTATTATCATAATTGATGCAGTTATGATAATTATTATGCTAATTATTATTACTATTTTTATCATCAAAATTTATTTATATAATGATAATAGCAATAAAGATAATTTCAGAAATAATAATGACAATAATAATAAGCATAATGGCAATGAAAATGATGTTATTATTCCTATTGCCATTATTAGTATGATAATTATTGGAATATAGTTAGTTATTGCTATTATTGCAGTATTTATCAAAATTATCATATAATTATGATTTTATCATTTTTATTGTCATTATCATTGGCATTATCATCATAATTATCATCATTATTGTCAATGATAAAGGAATTATCATGAAAATCCTCATAATTACCTGAATTAATGTTAAAATCCTCATAATTAGCATTAAAAAGTGAAAAAGGGGGGGGGGGTTCGACGTTTCTCTGAAAAGGCTATAATACGGTAGATTTTGCCGTTTTTCGACTTTTGGAATTTTATTACTTCTGTCCTTTATTTCATTATAAATGGACTGAATAATATTTATTATCATCATTGTCATTACTGTCATTATTTTCATGATTATTATCATTATAGTCATTATCAAGATGATTATCATTATAGTCATTATCAAGATGATTATCATTATTATTATCATACTATTGCAGTTATAATAATTATTATGCTAATTATTATTGCTATTTTTGTTATTATAACTATCTATATAATGATAATACCAATAATGATAATTTTAGAAATAATAATGACAATAATAATGTTTATAATGACAATGATAATGATGTTATTATTATTTCTATTGCCATTATTAGTATGAAAATTATTGGAATAGAGTTAATTATTTCTATTATTGTAGAAATTATCAAAATTATCATTATAATTATGATTTTATCATTATTATTGTCATTGTCATTGTCATCATTATTGTCAATAGTCAAGGAATTACCATGAAAATCATCATAATTACCTGAATTAATGTTAAAATCCTCATAATTACAATTAAAAAGCGAAAAAGGTTTTTTTTTCGACGTTTCTCTCAAAAGGCTAGATTTTGCCGTTTTTTCGACTTTTCAGATTTTATTACTTGTGGCCTTTATTTCATTATAAATGTACTGAATAATAATTATTATCATTATTATTATTATTATTATGCTAATTATTATTGTCATTTTCATAACTACTTTTATAATGATAATAACAATAATGATAATTTTAGAAATAATAATGACAATAATATTAATTATAATGACAATGATAATGATATTATTTCTATTGTCATTATTAATATGAAAATTATTTATCAAAACTATCATTATAATTATCATTTTATCATTAATATTATTATAGTCATTATCATGGTTATCATTATTATTGTTAATAATAATGGAATTATCATGAAAATCATCATAATTACCTGAATTAATGTTAAAGTCATCATAATTATCATTTAAAAGCGAAAAAGTTTTTTTCGACGTTTTTCTCAAAAGGCTAGATTTTGCCGCTTTTCGACTTTTGGGATTTTATTACTTTTTACATTTATTTCATTATAAATGGACTCTTTGATCATTATTATCATCATTATCATTATTGTCATTATTTTATGATTATCATTATAGTCATTATCGTCATCATTATCATTATTATTATTATTATTATTTCAGTTATGATAATTATTATACTATTTATTATTGCCATTTTCATCATTATAACTATTTTTATAATGATAATAACAATAGTGATAATTTTAGAAATAATAATGACAATAATAATAATTATAATGACAATGATAATATTATTATTTCTATTGTCATTCTTTTTCTTTTCTTTTTCTTTTTCTTCAGCTTATTCCCATTTCTATATGGGGTCACTGTTCCTCGCTAGCCTCTTCCATCTTGCTCTGTCCATTGCATCTTCCCTTCTGAGTCCCTTGTCTTCCAGATCTTCTTTTAGCCTTTCCCTCCAACTTAATTTGGGTCTACCTCTCCTTCTACGTCCATCCACGTGCATTTCCATAACTTGGTTTCCAATATAGCCTTCTTCACTTCTGATGACATGCCCATACCAGTTAATCCTTCTGTCTTGCATCTTTGCACTCACTTCTGTGACCTTGACTGTACCTTTGATGTAGTCATTCCTGATCTTATCCTTCCTCGTGACACCACACATCCACCTTAACATCCTCATCTCTGCTACATTCACCTTCTTTTCATGCACCCTCTTAATTGGCCATGTCTCGCTCCCATAAAGGATAGCAGGTCTCACAGCTGTTTTGAAACCTTCCCCCTTTGAGTCTTGCGCTGATCTTCTTGTCGCAGAGTACTCCTAAAAACCCTTTCTCCATGCCTGCCACCCTGACTGAATGCGTTGATTTACTTCTACATCCAGTTCACCGTCCTCTGTCACATGTGAGCCTAGATATTTAAAAGCTGGTACCCTCTTAATGATCTCGTCATCCATTTCCACCCCTTTTCCTCCTCAAAATCATTAAATGAGAGGTACTCAGACTTTGTTCTGCTTATCTTCAAGCCTCGGTCCTCCAAACCCCTCTTCCATTGCGAAAGTTTCTCTCTCAATGATTCTTTTTTTTTACACACCAAGACAATGTCATCTGCAAATAACATTGTCCAGGGTGCCTCCTCTCGAATCCCTTCGCTTAGAACGTCCATTATAAGGTCGAATATATACGGACTGAGAGTAGAGCCCTGGTGGAGTCCTACTTTGATGTTAAATTCATCCGTTATTCCGACGCAACTACTAACTTGTGATGTTACATCTCTATACATATCTTGAACCAATCTTACATACTTCTCGCTCACTCCCTTTTCTCTCATGCACCTCCATACCTCTGACCTCGGTACACGATCATACGCCTTCTCGAGGTCAATGAAAGCCATGTGCAGTCCCTTCTGTTTCTCCCTGTACTTTTCCATTGTCTGTCTTAAGGCAAAAATAGCATCTGATGTCTGTTTCCCTTAACAAATCCAAACTGGTTCTCACTGATGACCGTTTCAGCCTCGATCCTCATTCCAATAGTTCTCTCCCAAAGCTTCATTGTATGTGAGATCAATTTAATTCCCCTGTAGTTAGTGCAGTCCTGGATGTTACCCTTCTGTTTATATATGGGCACAATAGTGCTCTTCCTCCACTCCGATGGGAAATTTTTTCTTGCTCATATATTTTATTTAAAAGGTGCCACATAACATCTACAGCGGCCTCCCCAAGGCTCTCCCGTGCTGCTATCGGGGTGTTGTCCGGTCCAACAGCTTTGTTTGATTTCATTAATCTCAGCGCCTTTTCCACTTCTCTACGTGATATGTTATCAGTCCTCCTCTCTGTTGGTAAGCCCGCTCCTGTTTCCACTCTTGGGTTCTCTACATTCATTAAGTTTTCAAAATATTCCTTCCATCTCCTTTTTATAGCATCATCATCATACAAAACATTTCCTTCTGTATCCTTCATATGCCTGATATGTGTCTGATCTTTCGTACTCTTGTCTCTGGCCTTTGCTATTCTATAAATCTTTTTCTGTCCTCCTCTTGTATCGAGTTCTTGATACATTTCTTCCCTTGCCTCAGCTTTAGCTACTGCCACTGCTTTCTTTGCTGCTTTGTTCGCTGTTTTAAGCCTTTCTTCATTTTCCTCATTTCTGTTTTTGTAATATTCCTTCCTTGTAATCTTCTTCTGCTTTATTATTTCTATTGTCATTATTAGTATAAAAATGATTAGAATAGTTACTTATTGGTATTATTTCAGTAAAATTGAATACTATCAGTATAATTATCATTTTATCATGATAATCATCATTATTGTTAATAATAAAGGAATGATCATGAAAATAATCATGATTACCCGAATTAATTTTGAAATCATTATAATTATTATTTAAAAGCGATAAAGCGGGCTTTTCGACATTTCTCTCATAAGGCTGTAATACGCTAGATTTTGCCGTTTTTTCGTCTTTCGGGATTTTGCTACTTTTAGCCTTTATTTCATTATGGATGGACTCTATTCTTATTATTATCATTATTAGTATCATTATTTTTATGATTATTATCATTATAGTCATTATCGTCGTCATTATCATTATTGTTATTATTATCATTATTGCAGTTATAATAATTATTATGCTAATAATTATTGTCATTTTCATCATTATAACTATTTTTATAATGATAATAACAATAATGATCATTTTAGAAATAATAATGACAGTAATAATCCTTATAATGACACTGATAATGATAGTATTATTATTTCCATTGTCATTATTAGTATGAAAATTATTTGAATAAAGTTAATCATTGCTATTATTGCAGTAATTATAAAACCTATCATTATAATTATCATTATATATATATATATATATATATATATTTTACATTATATATATATATATATATATATATATATATATATATATTTATACATATGTATGTATAAATAAATTTATATAATAAATAAATAAATATATATTTATAGGGCTTTTTTATTTTTATTATCATAGTCATTATCGTCATCATTGCTATTATTATTATTATCATTATTGCAGTTATTTTAATTATATAATAATTATCATTGTCATTTTCATCATTGTAACTACTTTTATAATGATAATAAAAA